>NC_056733.1:9913025-10033025 GCF_019279795.1 Protopterus annectens
ATTTTATTTTATTTATAATGCTTAAAATATTTAACAGTTTACAAAAATGACTATAAATAAAATAAGTATATACAGAGCAAACTACAACTAATATAGCAATATGCTTTAAAGCAGCAGAGATTATCACAAAAAGAGCAATCACAAAGGAACTGTCTACAGATTTACAACTAAGGTTAAAATAAACCAACCAAAATAAGTAATACTAAAGGGGGCTTCTAAAAGAGGCCTCTCTCTCAGTCTCTTTCTTCTCTCTCTCTCTCTCTCTCTCAAACATGTTGAAGTCAGATAAAGTAGTTATTTCTTTATTATATTTAAGCTAACTATTTCATACAGAGGCGGCCAACCTGTGGCCTCCAGCCTTCCTGTTGTGGCCCCTTATAAGCTGTAATCAGTTAATGATTTGCATATTCTGAAGCAATAGACAATAAAACGAGAAGCCACCGCAGTGCATGCATCTGTCATAATCTTCACATGTATACTCTAACTTCTATTCCTGCTTTTAGTAGAGTCTAGTAATGTCTTTCGGCTTTTCCCAGTTAGGGGTCGCCACAGCAGAACTCTGGTCCGCTAATGATTGGCAGTGGATTTTTATGGTGCCGAGTTGCCAGCCCAATGCCCAACCTTCAAAGAAGGCACACCCATTCATGCTCGCAGCTACCTGCATGTCTTTAACGTCACTCGACCATGGGGAGGACATGCAGACTCCACACAGAAGGCACTCCAGCTGAGAATCGAACGGGAGAACCTCTTGCTGTGAGGCGACAATGCTAACCACCGCACCACTGTGACCAGCTTGCTTTTAGTAGAGTCTACTTACTAAAAAAACACTGATGTCCATTTTTATTTTTTTGGCAAAAACAATCTGATTTCTTCCACATCAGCAAAAAGCAAGGATTGTTGTATTTTTGCCCTGCTGTTCATTCTGCAGCTTAGTAGTAAGTCTTTAAATCTAGAAGTTAATACAGTACTGGAGATGGCTGAAGCAGGCTAGTGTGCTTGTCTTCATTTATAAATGCAAAATAGATATTAATTGTTTTCTGTGAGTATATTGTATAGAATTGTTTTGTTCCTTATGAGTTTTTGTTGCTCTTTTTGCCCCTGACTGTCAATCATTACCCCCCTCTTGGCAAATCAACCAGTTTTAGGATAGACCAGGAGGAGCCATTATTCAGAGAGCCACTAGAGTGATTCAAGGTTTCTTGCTGCTAAGGCCTGCTCCCCATACAGATCCAAAGAAGTATTGAGGAGGGGACATGCAATAGGCTGATTGTGAATGCCATTCCATTACTTCTGCATGGGAATTCCTTCCAAGCAGCCCTGTTCAATTCCCCAAAAGCACTTAGCAGTGTCCCCCCACCCCACCAGTCTTCACCAAGAAAAATCACACTGACTGCATAGTGTCATTCTGAATGTGCATAACCCCACATACCACTATGAGAGAAAAAAGCAAGCCACACCTCATTGACTTCTTCCCCTCCTCTGTCCTACATGGCTACTCCTGTGGTGGGTCTATGAATAGAACTCTAAGGTTGCACACAGGGGCTCCATGCCTCTGCACCATGAAGCCAGGTATTTAGTTCCTAAGATGTTATTTTTTTCCCTGCATTCACTAGTTGTTGTTAACTACTTGCTGCACAGTTTTTCCATTTGACTATAGTTCCCTTTTATTTCTATAATTTTTTTTTAAATAAATGATGTATAGCTTTTCAGGGTATGAGGATGCTGTAGTCCCATATTTATGACATCTGTGCTGTACGTCATTTTTTGAAGCCAGATATAAACATTTCTGCTGGAGATAAAGCTGGCATCACCTTAAGAGATCATCTTTTTGAACCAGAGCTGCTATGGTAACATTTCAACAGTTTTCCCTTTCTTTTTCTTCTTCCATCACTCCAAAGTCTGTAGAATTCTATCCACAGGGACATTCAGTGAGCCATGAAATAGAGCAGAGGTGTTTTATAAATGCGCTTTTTCGTCACTATGTTTGCTAACCCTGTGCAAGAGAAATAAGGACCTTTGTTGGGCACTACCATTTCTGGAATACAATGCATGCTAAACTTTGACTCCATTTTCAGTGGTTGGCTGCAATATAATTCATCACGTACATAACCATCCATTTTAGGGAAGTCTCTAAAAATAAGAACTATACCAGTCCTTGTGAAGGGAAGCTTACATGTTTAGGGGTGGAGTGAAGACTGGATTAGTAACATACTACAGATAATTTAAAGTGGGCCTGCTGTCATTATTTGTCATGGTATAATTTAATCTTAGAACAATTTATGTTTCAGATTGTCTGTGTAATTCAGCAAGGCAAATATTAAATTAACTGCTAATCATGTATAAAATGTTGCATGTGAGTTTCTTCGTTTTTTGCTGTGCATAAATGCGTGAACCTTTGATTAGTTCCTGTGGTACTCTCTTCATCAGTTAATATTATCTGACTGTCTGAAGTACTGAAGCAGTAGAAAGGTGATTACACTGGATTAAATGTAAACATGCTACATCAGAGCATGTGCAACAGAGCTTGATATAACACAGGGCTTTCTCTGGTTGCAGTATGGATACTTCAGTCACATGACTGCAGTAAAATTGTGGATGATGCAGTCTGATTACCTGATAAACTGGTAATGAAAGCATAACACAGTTCTGGTCTAATTCTGGGACAGAAAAGCCTTTATTTTCATACAGTTATGCCACCATTCAAGCCTTTCAACATGTGTATTAAAGGCTTCTTAAGCCGATAACTACTGAGGACATCTTTGTTTCACAGTCCCTTGTTAACATTATTGTTTGCATTTCAGCAACAGTACAAAAGGTCAGATAATGGATAGTATTTAATGCAATGCTTGTTTTCAGGTATCCATCATTGCAGAAAAATAGTTTTTTTAAAAACTATGGATCAATTTTTAGTAAAACTGTTTAGGACAATATATTGGCCTCACAGTTCTGCAAATGCAAGTAGGAAGCAAAAAATAATGAATGAAGACGGAATTACAAAAGACAACTGGGAGTGGGATTTCTGTCACTGAACATAAGTGGAAACATCTTTTGGTTGTTCTGTAAAAACGATACTCAGTTCCAAAAATTCAGTATATAAAAAGACGTTGTGAAACAAAACATTTATCTCCTCTTGAAAGGTTTCCACTGTCATTGATTGTAAGACTTTACCATCTCTACCTTGCCTTGAGGAAGCTATAACCAGCCAACAAGAACATCAGGGGCATGCATCAAACAAACCTGTTGCAGTAACTTTTTCCAGCTTTGGCATTGCACGGCTCCTTGCAAAACATGGAAAACCATTTGCTGACGGAAGGCGGTAAAACAGTGTGCTCTTTATTGAATAGAAGTCTTGTTTCTGAGCTTTAAAATAAAGAAGAGGTAATCAAATGTATCAAAGGACTACAAGGTGAGCAGGGAAACATTGCAAGTGACTTGCAAAGCAAACTCGTACATAAGAGTTCATTCTTGTACACTAGTGAGTGTAACCACAGATGAATCAAAATGTATCACAGATGTTGCTTTGCAATCCGAGTTCACTGTGTTGATGACAAATGGAATTTGATGCAATAGTTGTCCATTCATGGAAGATCAAAAGACCTTGCTTTTTTCACTGTCTTTATTAATTTCTTTGAGTCAAAAGCCTTGACGCTGGAGAAAATTGCCTCTCTTACCAATGAGGCTGTCTGTTAATGATAGGGATAATTGCAGATTTGTTGTACTGTTGAAGAAGTGCATGCCAAAGCTATTCAGGGTATACTATATAATACGTCAAGAGGTTAAGTGTGCTTATTTGGAAAAAGATAATTAACTGAAAACAGTGAGGAATGATGTGGTAGAAATAGTGATTTACATAAATACAAGATCTCCACGTCATTGTCACTTTGCCATACTTTTGCAAGATGATTCTAAGTGTGGAGAGCTGGTCTTGCATTTATGATGGCTGAGAATGGTAACTCACTTTATGGTTTCTCACTCTTTTTCCCTTTCTCATATATTTTTTAGCTCAGAGTTGTATTGCTTACTGGGACTGAATAATAAGACATACTTGCTTAATGCATCTTTTTCTGACAAATATCCCATGTCTTCTTAATAGGCTCAGTTTTTCACTATGGGGAGACCTCTCAGCTGTCTAGATTTTTGCAGAATGTCCAGATTTTTGGCCTGGTTCTCATAAAATATCTATTTTTCTGGCAAATTAGTGCAAAACAAAGTAATAATGACAGATATTTGAGTTTAGGACATCATATCCTTCAGAAAATGCATGACAATCAAAATTGGTTATTCTTGCATCTTTCTAAATTTATAAGATCAATAATTAAAATCTGTCTTTATCTTTGGGCCTTTTTCATCCTGTTATTTTTGGCTTTGTCCAGATTTCTTGTGCCAACAAGTTGAGAGGGGAAATTGCTATCTGCTTAAACTAGTTATTCAGAAAATCCATGGTAAAATTGCAGCTAGTTTTGCCCAGAGTTAGTTGCACTTGTATAACCTCAGCTGCATTATGCTGAGCAACTAGCCTGGAGGAGCCTGGAGGTGTGGATATCCTTAATGAATATGGGTACACCTCCACCTTTGGTGTTCTGGTCCAGGTTACATGGCCAAAAAATGTGGTATGAGTTATAGCCTGGTAGTGCAGGGGTGCTCTCTGGAGCCTTGAACCAGGTCTCAGTCACTGCACAGATATTGATGTTCTCCATTTTAAGGAGTGCCTCGAGTGAGTGCATTTTGAGATTTAGACTTCTAGCATTGAGTAGCATCACCCTCAGTTTTTGCTTGCCTGTTCCTGTTACCATGGTGAATTTGTCATTTGAACCTTGCCTAAAAAAGGCACTATGGGGAGGCAAGAATCTTAGCCAGTATCTGTAATCCCAGGGGTGACAGGTGCAGGCCACCTCTGGCAAAGCATCGTGGTCTGTCGAGCATGTCATCCCAGGCAGACTGATACTGGATCCCTTTAGAATGACACCAGAAGCTTAGCCAATTGTTGAAGTCAATCATTTTGTCCTTGTTCTGCGGTATCATTCTGGGTGATGGCAGAATGCTACTCAGGGCTAGGGTCATACCTGCCTGGGCTACAAGATCGGAGAGCTCTTCCATGTCTCTTTTCATGTAGTCCAGGGAGGTACATCTCAGGTCGTTCACACCAACATGGACAATGACAGTCATATTTGTACTTGATGTGGAGTGACCTGAGTGCGTGGGTTATGTGGCAGATCCTGGCACCCGACAGGCAGCTGACAGTAACCTTCTCCTTGTTTAGCCTGGTGAGTGGGACATCAGTGTGCCTGACTATAGAGTCACCTATGACTAGGGAACGTTGTTTTGCCTTATTGGCTTTGGTTGAGTGGCACAGTGAGGCTGTGGGCTATGTGTCATTTGGGTTGTGTTGTGGGGGGGTGGAGGTTGCTTGCATTTCTGCTTTGGAGGTCTCTGCTGCTTGAGCAGATTATTATTGAGAGCCTCCGTGAATGTTTTTGTGTTTCTATGTGTAGATTTTGGTGGTGTAGATTTAGTGAGACTATGTGATGAGTGTGGTGTGGTGTGGTGCAAGTGTTTACCTTCTCCTGTTGACTGTCAAATTCAGTCTTGGTTGGAGAGAGCTTTACCTCCAGTTAGGCTAGATAAGTGCATCTCTTACAGGTTGTAGTGTTGGGTGGTAGGAGGAGAGGGCTGTCTGTGTACATGAGGCAATTTCTACATTTCCCCAAGATGCCCAGATTCATCAGATAGACAGGAGAGAACACTGGGAGCTGAATAAAAAACTTTTCCTTTAGATAAGTGAGGAAAGTGAGTACAAGAGCTGTTTTTCTCTAAACAAGTGAGGAAAGTAAGTACCAAAACTGTTTTCCTCTAAGTAATGAGGAAGGTTGAGTGCTGTAGTAATTAGTTGGTTATTTAGTAATTACAAAAGTTCTGAACAAGTGCTGATCACGAATAAGCAAATTCAAGTGCTAAAACTAAGACTCTGTATCTGGACTAAACTAGGTACAGGAAAGGGGGAAACAAGTACAAATGCAGGCTTTTAAATCAGAAAGTTGAGAGAGATGGAAAAACTGCCCAAACGGCAAATAACTACAATTTTTGGGCCAGAACCACTCCTTATGTTGTAGATAGGTTACCTAGTGCTTACCACTCCCACTGATAAGCTAGAAGGCATTCCCTCCAACACAGAAAGCTTGGGGGGGCTCAGAAGCTTACATACAGTCCTGGATACAGCAAATCTGAATCTGGACTACACTAGTTACAGGAAAGGTAGGAAACAGGCTTAGATTTTTTTTTATATACAGAAAAGTAGCTAAAACAGCAGTAAAAACAATTCAAATGCAGTGCAAGCTAGCACACTTGAGTATGTAGCAATGTTAGACCAAACAGTTTAAAAAAATGCAATTAAATTACAAATGACTAAAAATAAGTGCAGAAGGAGTCTATTAGGTAGAATGAGGTAAAGAGATGGGACTGGGGGGAGTGTCCCAGATCAATGGTAAACTCCACCTACTTCCCACCCCTGTTAAAGGCATACACATAAAAACACAGATATAACTTGGGCAGAAGAATACACACACACTTCCTAAACCATCAGTCTGCATTTTATCACTTTAGCTTCCTTTCCTGTCTTATATTTACTAACCAACCACAGTGATCACAACTTACATTAGCTTATTAATTTTTTAACCCCTCCTGTATTCGTATCCCAGTGTTCTAGCTCTTCTATCTTTGACGGCTGTCTCTACAAAGGTACATACCATGCTGCTCTTAGATATTACTGCAGCCTTAGTCTTCCTGTTTTATCACCTTACAACTTATCATACATCACTCGGTCTTGTGCACATTTCTCCCACTATGTGCTCCACCTCTAACCATTCAAATTACCCCACTTCACCACTAATCGCTTCCAGTATATACAGAGAGTCACGCAATCTTTACTACAAACTCAGATTACAAAACCCTCGCACCCACTATGCCAAAATAAAACTAAATTGATACAGTTAAACCAAAACAAACTTACTAAACATATCCTTTTTCTCTTGCTTACAACACTGTAGGGATATTTATCCCAATCCTGGCCCCTCCTCCCATCCTGACTCCCCAGTAGCCTACAAAACTCATCCCAAGCCAAACCTCCCTCCTACTCAGCTTATTGATCTCCTTCCAAAACAGGGACCACAGCACCATCACCAAAACCATCAAAACTCAGCCCACCTATCTCAAACTCATCCAAACATCTTAAATTCATTTCCTTAAATACTCATAGCATCTATAATAAAATTTCAGGACTCCATGCTTGGATCTCCCACAATACACCAGATATTCTTGCCATAACTGAAACATGGCTAAAACCCCATATAATTGACTTTGAAATATCACTCCCTGGTTATAATATCATCAGGGCTGACAGAACTCAAAGAAAGGTATTGGATCAGCTTTACTACGCCCTAACTATCTTGAAATCCTACCCTACAATAAACCTATTCCCAAATTCCATACCACTGAACTCCTCTTCTCCAATCCTAAACCAAATAACCATATGCAACTATATATTATGGTACTGTATATTTCCCCAAGTCATAAGAAAACATCTTAAACTGGATCTCACATAGAATTTCTAATACAAAGATAATCCTAGGTGATGTTAATTTTGATTGGCAGATTACCTCCACAAAATATCCATCAACTAACCTAAACCTGTTTGGATTGGCTCAACTCATTTCCTCCCTCACACATTATAACTATCCCAAAACAGTGGCTCAATTCTCAACTGGATATTGGCGTCCAGTTCCACTAAGTATGTCTCCAGTGGCACCCTGTCCAATTCCCTCCATGATCACCTCCCTGTATATGCAAACAGACTCTGTACCCATCATGTCAAACAACACTTACTTAGAACTTCTTGTAACCTCACTAATTTTAACTCTGATACATTTAACAGAATTCTATCCTGAAAAAATGATTCCACTCGATGAAGCTGTACACAAATTTAACTCACTTTTCCTGAAAACCCTTAATAGTCTGGCTCCAGCTAGAACAAAAAGAATAACGAATAACCATACTCCTTGGTTATCCACTCGAAACAGGAATCTAATGTGTGAAAGAAATAGGGCTTGGAAAGAATGGTTAAGTATAGATCCCCCCAAAACCTACAACACTTTAAAGAACTGCGCAACTATACTAAGAGACACTATCACAGACGAGAAAATATACTTCAGTAATCCCTTACTAAATTAATCTTCCAACACTAACAAATTCTGGTCTTCTGTTAATAATATACTCCACCCTGGAACATCCAGCACTCCTATTCCTGCCCCAGATAACACTCCCACCAAAATAGCTGATCAGTTTAACACACATTTTACAGAAAGCATTAAAGGCCTTACAAAAGATTTTCCTCCCAAAAATCTTGACATGCCCTCTTCTCAGACAGCAAACAAATCCCATTTCATCCTAAAACCTGTCCTTACCTCTTACATCAAATTGCTACTTCTTAAACTGGAACCGTGTTCTCCTTCAGTAGATAATCTCCCACAGATTACCTCAATCTGGTTGCTAGTTCCATAGCCTACACTTGTGTCTCTTCTAATTAGCAAATCTAGTAAATTATCATATGGTCTGTCTATAGAACAAAATCTTCATCATCCCCCTTCATAAAGGAGGAACCTCATCTGCTATAACTAATTTCAGACCTATCGCCACATAATCTCCTTTGTCAAAAATTCTGGAGAAGTGCATTCACAAGCACATTCTTCAATATATTATTCAGCAAAAGATCCTGACCCCCACAAAGCTTTATATTTCCTACCATTCCCTTTCCTTATTTGACCCTGCACTGATCCAATGTTTTTCCTCACATTACATTCCAGCCATGTCTCTCTGCTAAATTCCTACTTGTGTTCTATGACTATCTTACCAGGTTTCCCTACATCTTTTGCTTGCAGGTTGCACTCATCTACAAACAGTCAAAAGGTAATGCCACTCTACTTCAGGTGCCTGTATAATCTGGGTCTCAGTGATTCTATGCTCAAGATGCACGTGTCAGACATTATTCACATCATGACCTGGTGGAAGGTATAGTTCTGGCCCCGTGCAAACTGATCAAGTAATTCTTTAAAGAAATGCTGCTCCTTCAACTGTTAAGGAAAGCAGCTCCCCCCCTTTAAAACTGAAATTCATGGTAGACAGGCTTACTTATCTGTCATTTGAGCTTACTAGCTTGGTGACACTGTTGAAGTTTATTTCTTAGAAGACTTCATTTCTGTGGCCATCATCTCTAAAACACTATCTCACAACTTGTTCAGGTCCTCATGTTGGGAATAATATCTTTTCTTTTCCTTCCTGTTGAAGGAGGTTTTATTGTAGAGGCTTCCCTCATCTAGTCAGTTCACATCCTCATATTCATTATGGTGGCCAAACTGGGGGGGGGGTTGTCCCTTTCACATATTAGACATATTCCAAGTGTTACTGAAGGACGGTACATGGATTTAGGAAGATGAACTGACTGTATATCTCTTTTGCTCTGAGGACGGAAGAGCTTGAAGTTGCAAAGCAGACACTTTCCAAATGGTCTTTCAAAAAGGTTTGGGCTGCATTTGCAAGCAATTATTTGGTTCCCTGATGGAATTTTAAAACAGAAAATAAGAAAGGAAAGTAATTTTATTATCTTTCTTTGTGTCTGCAGTTATTTTTTTACCCATTTAGATCTGCCTTCTACAATGTCTGTCCTGCTTTTGCAATTTGGTTACTACTTTGATTTCCTGTTTTGAGAAATCTATAGGCCTGAAGTTTTGGGGCTGCCTGAAATTGTGTACATCTAGATGAGAAATTGATGTACTGTTGATTCAGAGAAAAACTTGTTAACACTTGGGCTTCAGATTTCCCTGCTTTGTCATTGGTTGTATTGCTTCATTGTCTGGTATTTAATACACAAATATTTTAGCCTGGCCTGGACTTTCAACAAGCCCCCAAAACAAACCACACTATTGGAATCCTAACCTTAACAGGGTATATAACAAAAGGAAAAAAGTAATGGCCAAAATCAGAAATAGCAACTCTTATAATGATAAGAGCTCACTAATTAAACTAAAGAAATTAAGAGTACAAATAAAATGCAATAAAGCCAATTATGTGGTCAAGATAACCTCTCAAGTTAAAGACAACCACAAGGCCTTCTTCAGCTAAGTCTGAAACCTAAAAGGTCGTACACATAACAGTGTGCTGAACTAGTGGAAAATGGTACCACCTTCACAGAACAGAGTGACATAGCGAATTTGCTAGCTGACAAATTAATCTCTAGCTTCACCCTCCTGCCCCCCCCCATGAAATCCTTATTAGTACACCCCCCCAACTGTTATCAGGAAGCAGGTCATGGTGGTACTTGCTAAGGCCAAAAATACAACCTCAATGGGGCCAGACAATATCCAGGCTTGTCTCCTAAATAGCTTGAGTCATAACCTATCAGGACCACTTGAGTCACTTTTCAACTACAACCTTAAAGTAGTCTATGTACCATGTGAATGGAGGACTGCAACTGTTATCAGTCTTCACAAGGGTGGACCATCGATCGACCCTGGAACTACAGACCCATTAGTCTGAGTAATCTAATATGCAAAGCCATGGAACAAATTAGCATGGAAATGATCAACAAAGACATTGGCAACTTTGAGTCACTGGACCCCATCCCAGTTTGGTTTTGTCAAGGGAAGGTCATGCAGACTTAACCTAGTAGACTTCTTTGAGAGGGGCCCAAAGGCAATGGATGACGGGAAAACAATGCATACTGCCTACCTAGACCTGGCTAAGACATTCAATACAATACCCCACTCAGGTATTGATATCAGACTCACCAAACTAGGCATAAATCCCTGCATAACTCACTGGATTGTCAGCTGGCTCACAGATATCCCTAAAAGTCAGGATTGGTGAAACCACCTCCACCAAGTGACCAGTCACCAGTGGAGTACCTTAGGGCTCAGTGCTGGGCATGCTTCTTTTGGGCATCGATTTCTCAAAGGTCAAGGCTAATGTCAAGGGCCTCTGGATCACCAAGTTTGCAGATGACAGCAAATTGGGTGCAGTCATAGAGTCCTCCCATGACATTAACACCCTGCAAGAGGGTCTAACACAAGCAAACAATGGTGCCAAAGCCACAGATTAAAATTCAATCCCAAGAAGTGCATTATAGTCCCTTTTGGAAAAAAGTCCACCCAGGTTAATTACTCCATTAATAAGACACCCCTAAGAGCTGACCTAGTAATTAGGGATCTGGGAACATATGTAGACAGTAATCTGGCCTTTGACCAACATGTAGCCAAGATGGTAGGAAAATCATTCTTTATTGCCCAACTTATAAGTAAGGGTATGGCATCCAGATCCAAGGCAATTATAGTACCATTTTACTTCACCCTTATAAAACCCATCATACAGTACAAGCCCTTTTCAGCATGTATTTTACCAGGCATATGCAACAGCTGGAATGCCGACAGGGGTTCCTCACAATGAGAATTCAGGCTATACAGATTGTCTTAAAAGACTTATCTCAATACTCGAGTCTCCTACAGGTTACTGAGAGATGATCTATGCCTAACATATAAGGCATCCTCAGATCCAGTCCTGATGGACCTTTTGCATTTCCACAAGAGAAATAACACCAGAAACACTAGATCCAGGTATTTAAACTTTGCTTGTGACATAAATAGATCATGCTGGCAAGACAAATATGTCTCAGAAGGTCCCCACTCTCTGGAATAAGTTCTCCATCCATGTGAAGAATAGTCCATCCCTAAACCTATTCAAATATAACCTTAAGCATTGGATGGTAAATCAAAAATTCACCCCTGGTCTGGCCCTCATGTGTTTGATAGACAGAGGCTGACAGTAAATATTTCCTAACTAACATACCCCCTACACTAAACCTTTAGCAACCTCCTAACTAACACGCCCCTCCAAATAGATGCCCAAGTTACATGGGGACACATCTGGGCTGGGTCGCGTGGCTAGGCTTATAAAGGCCTTGGTGATCATTAGCCTAGTGTATACCTATGAACCTATGACTGTTAATTGCTTTGCATTTGTTATAATTTGACCACCTATCCACTGACAAATGCTGTAGTCAAAGCCCACTCAAAACCAGAGGTGAGGATACCTTCAGTGCTTGCAACCACAATGTATCTGACCACTTCATTAACAAGTACTCAGGCATTATTATTTTGAATTCAACTCATGAAGTTTTGGTTGTCTGTTTTCCAGGTCTTAGACATCTCGGCTCTGGCCTGAGACTATCCTCCTGCTCCTTCCTCCCTGTTGGTTCCACTTGGGATTCAGTGCTTCATAGAACCCAACAAGGAGGGTCCTCATAGTTAGATAAAGCACTGTTACCCCACATTTGGTTGCTTGTAAAGTGGATGAGGTTTAAACTCATTGAGCTCAGTTTCACCATGTTGAGCTCGTCAGTCATTGTTCCACATAGGAAATCATTGCCAGTGTGGCTTCATCTTGCATGTTGGTAATGACTGAGTTTGTTTGAGCTTTTCTGTTTTCTCCTTTGTTGTGTGACCATGGAGTATATGTAGATAAGGTGATATGGAGAAAGGGTGGGGCTTAGCTCCAGTACAATAGTGTTCTTTTGTAGGTCTCACCAAACTGAAAATTTGACTAGTGTGCTTCATCCACTTGTAATTTCAGGGAATTTAAACACTTTGGAAATCTAGGAGAAATATGTAACAGATTTGACCTTTCTGTATTAACTGATCTACTAGATGCATTTCTTTTATGTTTTGGGAGCACTCTCCTGCTGTTCACCTCAGGATGAGTGGTGCTTCCATCTGGAGTTCCCTATAAATCAGGTAAGTGCATATTTTATATGAGTTGTTTAATAATGTAGTATGTATCAGATATATCTATTACTTGATTGGCAGGTTGGTGCTTTGTAGCAGATAAGAGGAGTCACTGGTAAGCTACATAAATAATCACATGTATATGTCCAATGTATTCCATCCTGGCATGTACCAAATGAGCAGACCTTCCCCAAATATGGTAGCTTGTTAAAAGTAATGCCAAATTCTGATTAGTGGAGTTGAGAAGCAGTACCCTATCTAGGGCTAATAAAAGAGTGACCTTTAGTAGCTCAAACGACATGGTAAGAACATACCTGTTTTTTATAAGTTTAGCTTTTTTTCAGGCCAAAATAAAGAGAGCAACTTGAAATTCTCTTTTTGAGTCATTTCTGCAGTGCATTCTAAATGTCTGATGCGTATAATTTATAGAACATCAGAGTGTTGCTTTCATTTCTACACAATGTATACATTTTCCAGTCAGCACTAACTAAATCATTTTTAATTTTCTTTCCTTGGGAATGCAGTCTAATTGAGTATACTAACTGCACACTGTGTATTGAGTATACTAACTGCACACTGTGTATTGAGTATACTAACTGCACACTGTATAAAAGATGACAATAAGTACAGCTGTATAAATAATCATCATCATATTCATCACCACCATCAATCCCCTTTTTCCCGTTTTCTACGTGGGGTTGCGGTGTCGTGTCAACTGTCATCATCTTTCTGGAATTAGTACCACTGTCCTACCTTCTTGACAGTTATGGTTGTCTGTCACAGGTCTTCTCTCACACAATCCATCCATCTCTTTGCTGGACACCCTCATTTCCTCTTGCCTTCTTCCCGTCTGTCCCAAGTCTTTGTCACCAGATTGTGCTCTGCTTTTCTGCACTTATGCACGAAACTACCATAATCTGTTCTCTTTTTGACCTTCTCTACAGCTGGAGCTACTTTGGCTTCTACTCTGATGTCCTCATTTTTTTCCTGTGTTCCACAGTGTGCATCCTACCACCTGTCTCAGGCACTTCATCTTCATCATGTCTAGCTTCCTCAGCTGCTCTGCCTTTACTGCCCAGGTTTCTGTACCATACAGTAGTACTGTTCACACCACTGTTTCACACACCTTACTGTTCAGCTTCTTTGGCATTATTCTGTCATCCATTATACCTGACACTCTGTGCCAGTTGTCTGCAGCCCCTCTGATTCTAGATTTGACCTCCTCATTCAGACTTCCCTTCTCCTCAACCACTCCTCGCAGATTCTTAAAGTTGTTAACCTGCTCCACTGTTTTCCTTTGTGCCTTAGTTTTCAGCTTCTTCTGATTTCTGCCATTTGCTACCATTACAACTGTTTTATCTGTGCTTAGTTTCATCTCATGTGCCTTCAGTTTTGCATTCCATTTCCCTATCCTTTGCTGAAGTTCTTGCTTCTTGGGTCAGAGTCTGCCTGTAATGCCACATCATCTGCATGCAGCAACTTTGTTTGTCTGTCCCCTCCAACCTCTATGTTGATGCAGTCCATGACCAGTATGAAGAGTAGTGAGCTTAGAAATAAACCCTGATACATACCCACTCCCCCTGGAACCCCGCTGTGAGACTGAACATTGTTCATACTTAGATTCATACATTCATAGGTGTTTACTAGGCTATCGACCATAGGGACCTTTTTAAGCCGAGCCATGCATCCCAAATCTCTGACATGTTCTGATACCCTTGACAGGTGTAAGCATGGGTGTGGGAGATGAACCATTTACAAGTTACCTGTGTCCATTAGAGACCTAGGTGCCAAACCAAGGATGCATTTCCAGTTTCACATCCAATTGTCCAAGTTGCACTTGAATTGGGTTAGGGAGGAACTCTGCTTCACATGGATGGTTCCATAGATGGGGTAGTCTTGGGTATACATACATATCTCTACAGCATGTCCTATTTATATCACAGGCAAGGTTTAAGACTTTAGAATGAGTAATTCTGGTGCTGTTTGTTTTGTGGATATGCAGGAGGTTCATCAGAGTGGGGACTGACAATGCCCTGCATGCCAGGCATAGATCTCCCCTCAAAATCCTGTAGGAGACATAATACAGGGATAGAGCCTTGAGGCGGTCTGCATAGGACATATTACTTACGCCCTGTATTCTTTTAGTGAGGAACCTCTGTGGACATTCCAGTTGTTGGATATGCCTGGTTAGATACATACCAAAGGGGGCATTGTACTCAATGATAGGTATGATGAATGCCAAATAAAGTGAAACAATGACTTCCTTGGGCTTAGATACCATACCTTTGTTTATAAATTGCTCAACATAGAATGATTTCCTCACCACTGTGGACATGTGATGATCAAAGGCTAGATTACTATCTATATGTGTCCCTAAGTCCCTGACTATTGGGTCAACTCTAAGGGATGTGTTGTCAATATGATAGCTGCCAGGGATGGATGACTTCCCAAAGGATACTTTTATGCATTTCTTGGCATTTAGTTTTAGTCCGTGGCTCTGACACTAGTTGTTTGTCTGTGTCAGCCCCTCCTGGAAAACATTTGTGTCAGTGTGAGATTCAGTGACAGCTCCTAATTTGCAATCATCTGCAAATTTAGTCAGCCAGAGACCATTGACATTGGCCTTGACTTCTGATAAGTAAATGACAAAAAGGAGAGGTCCAAGGACTGATCCCTGGGGGACTCCACTTGTGGCTGACCTCTTTGTAGAGGTGGACTCCCCAATTTTAACTTCTTGGGTCCTGCCTGTGAGCAAGTTGGCTATTAACTGGGTGTGGTATTGTGTCAAATGCCTTGGCCAGGTCAAAGTAGGCAGTGTGAACGATTTTGCCTCATCCATTGCTTTGTGACCTTCTCAAAGAAGTCTGCCAGGTTGAGTAGACATGATCTGCCCTTGACAAAACCAAACTGGGTTGGGTCCAGTGTCTGGAGGTTTACTATATCTCTAGTGATCATCTCCATGATAATTCTTGAATTATTGGATCATAATTCTACCATTATTTCTTGGACTTCAAACCACCGCAAAACTGCCCAAATCAGCTTTTCTGGGACCTTGTCATTTGCTTTCTCCAAGTCTAGGAATGCCCAGTTGAAGTCTTTCTTCATGTCTAGCATCTTCGTTACTATCTGTCTCACTGCAAATATCAGGTCAGTTGTGCTGCATCCTGATCGGAATCTCCCATCTTACTTTCTACTAGTCTACATATTTGTTTAATCACCCTCTCCAGAACTTTCATGCAATGTGACAGGAGTTTGATATCTCTGGATGTCCCCTTTGTTCTTATACATCGGCACTAGTATGCATATTTTCAAGTCATCTGAGATATGCCTTTCTCTTCTTAATGCTAAGAGTACCATCAGGAGCCATTTCTCCCCTATTACACATTATATTGGTCATATCTGCTGTGACGTCACCTGATCCTGCTGCTTTCTCTAACTTCATTTTCCGTAGTGCTGTTCTTACTTCCTCTAGGGTGGGCTCCTCCTCCTCTTTCATCATAGGCTATGTCTCAGGTGGTACAGCTTCTGTAGAGTTCTTTCTTTCATTCAGAAGCTACTGAAAGTACACCTTCCATCTGCCTTTGATTTCCTGTGGGCTAGTGAGCAGGTTGTTGCTGGCATCCCTTATGAAGGGTGTCTATCTTCTTTATCTTTTGTCTTTGCCTTGCACTCTGATAGAGTTTCTTTGTGCTGTCTTCTAAGTCACTTTCCAGAAGCTGGTAGAGTGCCTGTGATGCCTTATTCTTGGCTATCTGTTGCAACTCCTCTCTTAACCTCTTTGTTAGCCAACCAGTATGCCTTCTTTGTCTGGTCCATCTTTTTTGTCTCCCACTTTTTGCTGCATGTCTTCTTTCATTTGATGACTTCCTGGACTTCTGTATCCCACCACCAGCTTTCCTTATGCACCTTATTTTCATACCTGGCTGGGCCACATGCCTGTTCTACAGTCCTCACACATGCCGTTTTGAGGAGCTGCCGTTCTTCTACAACTTCACCTATCTCCTCTTCTTTCTGAGGTGATAGAGGCTTGAATAATTCCTTGAACTGTTTGTTGCACTTTCTTTTCGGTCATCTTCAGGGTCTTCAGCCTAATCTCTGCTGACCTTAGATCCTTATGCTGTGGGGCAACTGTTTCACTGGGGATGACTTTTTTTAATAACTAATTCTACCCCAATGCCTTTTCCTTACTAAGAGGAAGTCCACCTAAGTTGTGTGTTGGCTACTCTAGTAGGGTCTATATCAGAACATTGAAGTATTAAAACTTTGAATGTTCTGATATCAAACACTATTCAGCGAATGCTAAGAATAGCGAAGCTGCAGAACAGCGAATTCTTTCCTCGGGAAAGAATTTGGTTGGCCATTTCTGTGGCTTCGCTATTCTTAGCGCTGTGGTGGAAAGTTACAGGTTGGGTTCAGGTAAATGTGCGATTGTTTGTATATTAGGGTTAGGGGCGGGTTATGTGAGTTAGGGTTAGGGCGTGGGTTAGGCGTGTGTGCGATAGTGACAGACTTTATGGTTAGGGGTGGTTTAAGTGAGTTAGGGTTAGGGCGCGTGTTAGGTGAGTGTGTGATAGTGACGGACCTTAAGGTTAGGGTTTGGGTTAAGGTAAGTGGGTAGATAGTAGTGTATGTTTAGTTTAGTGTAGCTTTAGATGTAGGAATTTAAGTGTATGTGTGTGGTTGCTGTTTGTTTGATGTGCTTGTGTTGTGTGTATGTGTTTCGGAGCAGCAAATTTTTTCCATGGGAAAAAAATTTGCTGTTCTGAATGTTCGATATTTTCATGTTTAGATGTTTTGGGGCAGATGAAGTAGCGTTTGCTATTTTCATCTTTCGATAACGTGATATAAACGCACTCTAGTAAGTGCTCTTATGACCATCCCTGTTGCAACCATCAAGCCATTTGCCAGACAGAAGTCTAGAGTGGTCCTTTCTTCTTTATTCCCGTTGCCCCACCCATGTGAACCAAGGCAGTCCTCATATCCTGTTCTGTTTGTCTTGAAATGTGCATTCAGGTCACAAATTATCAATTCTTTTGCTTGATCTAGAAGGACCTGCAACTGCCATTTGAATGCACTCTTTTCTTCACTGTCACAACCCAGCAGTGGGGCATAGGCTGAGATTATTAATAGTGCCCTATTATTTGGACTGGCGTCTGATTGCCATGAGTCTATCACTAATTCTGATGACATCCTTCACTGTCTTCTGAAGCCTCTCCCTCACTACAATTCCCACACTACTTCTTGTTTGTCCTTCTCCTTTGTAATAGACTCTGAACCCCAAGCCAAGTGGCTTTGCTGCAGTATCCTTCATCTTGGAATCTGGATACATAGGAAGTCCAGCCTCTTCCTTATTATCATGTCATCCACTTCCAAGTTGCATTGTGAAAGTGAACCTACATTAAGTGTAGCAATTATTAGTTCATGTATGGAAGGTTGGTTGGTTTTACATCCAAATTTCACTCAACATAGTTATCCCAGGTAACACAAACTGGGCAACTAGACACCAGCTGTCCAGTATCTTATTGACCCAGGGCTGCTGGGCTTTTTTTATGGTGGGCATACACTTCTCCTACCTAGAGCTGTATTTTACACCAAGTGGCTACTCTTGACATGACACACAGTCTGCTATCTTGATGATACTGCACACCACATTTGATGCCCAAAGTGATTTTACAACTCCTTCCCCAATAGGGCACCATCTAGAGTTTGTGCTGCTGCCCACAGCTCCATTTTTGGGTGAGTTTGAGGTGGAAACAGCATGTTTTGGGGAGGTGGGTGGAACCCCACACAGACCTGCTAAACATGCAAACTTCATGCAGGCATTGGCTGAGAATCGAATCTTGTACCTTGTGCATAGTAGGCAAAGACCTTAATCAGTATGCTATCTCATCTATTCCTGTTTCACTTAAGTTCATATTAACAGCTTAAGCCATATACCTTTGGAAGTAAGCTGACCAAGGTAACCTAGCTTGGTCAATTTGATCCCAAAAATATGCAGGTATTTAGTTTGTTTACAAAGTACAGTCAATTGAGATGATGGGCCTTTTCATTGGGTATCGACAGTGGCATTTATCCTGGCTGACAAAGAAGAGCCAAGGCAATAATGAAAGCCCTCTACTCTGCAGGAGTGAGGGATAGTTGGCTATCACATTGAAGGGGTGACACTGGAAGCAGAGGCAGGAACATTGTGTGCTGTATTTTTTCAGATAAAAATTATACCATTGGGACAAAGATATGGAGTAGTATTATTAATCACATTTTTTAAAAAAGTGATTCTGATTTAACAAGTAGGAATCTCTAAGTATATTTGAGGAGACAGTAAACCCGCAGATAATAAGGGCAGTGAGAACATAAGCCAAAGTATAGAGGATAAACAGGACTGGAAAATACAAAGGTACTTCTGATCAGATGGAAAGAGAAAGTGCACCATGAAGTAAAGTCAAATGAGAAAGAAAGGAATGTGGTACATTTTATAAAAGAAACAAGTGGTCTGCGCAAAAAAAGAGAAAGGCCTAGACTGAGCCCATGCCAGATATAGGAAATGGAGTGAAGGAAGAAAATGGATGATCTGCACTGAAAGTGATTTCAGACAGCTGATGGAGAAAAAAAGGGTCACTTGCATCTGAATACATGGTACAGTATGGGAATTTCTGCAAGACTAAAGCTGTAGATAACTGTGTATCTTCTTTTGAAATGGGACTGCATCCTGAAGGAAATATATGTAAGCATTAGCATTAGAGTGTTGTAAATATCCTACATCAGGGGAATCAATGTTTGTTGCCTGCTAGATATGAGCTTTATAAGGAAAATTGTAGTACACAAAGCTTTAGCTTCCCCACTGAGAAAACATACCTTACTGCATATGCCATGGTTTGACTGCATGAAATCATTTTTAGAATACAGATCATGAGTAAATTCAAGTCAAATATATCTCTCTACCACACACACTTACACATAACGTACATGCATGCATGCATGCACCTGCACATAGGCTAACACACACACACACATGCAAAACAAAAAAAAAAAAAAATGAAAACATACCTTGTATCATACCTTGGTTCATCTAAATGTGCTCTGAGATCCAAAACATGAACCTACGTTAGAGAAGAAGGGTTACCGGATGGGAGGATATGACATTTGGAGCATTTTAAGAAGTAGATTTATTTTAAGTACTATTAGAAATGAGTTATCAAGTCCCAAGTATTATTTCTTTGGCAAAGAATAAAGGGATGTTGTTTTATTGTTTTACAACATCCAGTCTCTAAAATATTTCAAATGTAGAGAGTGTCAGTATGAGTACAAACGTGTGTTCTGTTCAGATAGGAATATAACACATGACTACAGTGTCATAAAATGCACAGTTTGTAAAAGGCTGCAATAAACAATTAGGACCTAAAGTTATATTTACGTGAAAAAGAGGGCTACCAATATGGGTTGTGATTACTGTCTGAGTGAAACTTAAAAAAAATGAAGCTGGCACTGAGCAGAGTTGTAGTAAAAAAATGCTTATACAGTATTTAAAGAAATGTAAAGAAAAAGGGAGCATAGTAAAGAAACAATGGATAAATCAAATTAATTAAATTGATTCTGTGAAGCCTGAATTTGAAGAGGGTTGTGGTAGTAAAGAATGTTGCATAAAATGTATGTGCAGTAGACATAGAATGAAACTGATTTTGCAGAAATAAGAATTACTGCTGCTTTAAGAAAGAACACAAATGGAAGACTCCTGATTTAACAAATATCAAACTAAAGAGTAAAAGGGTACGATTAAATATTGGAGAAAAAGGGCTAGAGTCAGGGAAGACAGATGAGGAGAACTCAGTAATAATTAGGAAAAGGAAGAAAAAAAAAGTATGGAAAAATAGCATACTAACCTATGTAGTGAAAAACAAGATCTTAAAAAAATGTAAGCATTAATATTCTGAAAGTCAAAAAAGCAGATGGGCTTGAACAGGTATATTAGAAGAATGCATAACAGATTGTTATCATTACTGATATTATTAGTAGTAGTATTATTATTAAAGGAAGTGAGACTAAACAATGGGAAGTATGCAAGTTTGGAAATGGAAAATCCTCTGTACTGGATGAAGAAGATCTTCCAGTTTAGTGGTGGGTGAATGACAATAGGAATGGAGAGTAAAGAAAAGAGGAGAAGGCCAATGTGACTGTATAGGAATGGAGGGCTAGCAATCAGGGAATAGAAAGGGTGGAAGGGCACAAGATGGAGGAGGAAAATGCACAGTACAAAAATGCAAGCAGGACAGCAACAAAGGAAGTGATAACAAAGGTGCAAGACAAAAGATAGTTGTCAGACAGTGATGAGTACAGGAACAAAGGCTTTTCATTCAGATATACAGCAGTAAGAAGGAAGGGATGAACAGATCTGGCTGAACAAAAGATAGGAGGAGGCTACCGAAGGCAGAAGAAGAAAAGCAGAGATATTTAATGGATAATTGTATTCAGAAAGATGACCACTAAAGAAGCCATATGTGGCTGAGTCATAAATTGAACTACATGCTGTGCCACTTCATACCTTCTGAATACTAGCTGAATAGCTACTGATGTTCATTCAAACTGCAGACTGTATAAATACCTTTAAAGTTAACTACTGAATCTGCTGACAGCCTAGGGCCATACTGTTTAATGAGCAGTAGCTTATAGGTAACTAGCCAAAAAAGGTCACTTTGATTATGATATAAAATATTGTGTTTCTAACAGAGTCCAGTGAGATGAGTGAACACAAAAAAGTGTGTGTGTGTGTGGGGGGGGGGGGGGCAGTCTTCACCTAAGAATGCCCAATAGATATTGCTCAGATTAGAAAATATGTAGTTAATAACTTGAAAATTTTAAAAGACAATTATAATTTGCTTGAGAAAGTTGAACAACTCAACATGTTTATAAAAGAAATACAATGTAAAAACATTCTTTGAAAGGAATAAAGGCCATCAGAACCAAGTAGTACATACAAACAAACCACATGGCTCTTTTCCTTGTGGATCTATTAAGTAATGCAAATGCACAAAGTACAGTCCCTGTGTTGCACTCCATAACTGCAATTAAGACCACTGGGGCAAATAGGCATTGGACTATATATCCATTTTTGTAATTTATTTAGCTGTCTGTGACAGCTGTGAGTCCTTCTACATTGGCAAGACTATGTGCTTTTAAGCAGAGTGCATGAAGAACATCTTTACTTTATTTAAACTAAACAAAATACAAAAATCCAAATGTACTTTTTAGACATTCTACAATTTGTGTGAATTTCAAAAAATGTATTTCACTTGGATTTTATTGACAAGAACAATCAGGAAGGGGGCCCTAAACCCTATCTGAGGTCAAAGAATTATGTTTGCAGCTAACTTTGAAAGCTAATCTTTTTCCTGGTATCAAACGTGTCTTAAAGAGAAGAGCTGTGAGGCCCTATGTACTTACTTTTAGTGCTGTGATGGTATTGAGGAATTTTCTAGAGATATAAATAGCATTTAAACATCTTTTTCAACTCCATTCCTAACAGAATCTTTAGTCTGAGGAATAAAATTAGAGTTGCTAGCAAATTAATCTTTATCAGTTACTACTTAACATAATAACACAAAATTAACATAGAATAGTCCAAAGAGCAATCCAAAACACTTTATTCACTGTAGCACAGCAAAAAAACTGTTGGTTAAGTGCTTTCATCACAAAGTGACATCATCATAACCAAGAACAGTAAAAAGGAAATCCTTTTATGTATAAAAAAGGCACCAAACAAGTGCTAAACCCCTCCTCAAATTAAAGAGACAACATAAACAAAACTGCTAATACAGCATATTGCAATAAAGAAAATGCAGTTAAAAAACAAATGTGCAAAATAAAATGCAGAAATGTAAAATATCACAATAATAAAATAATACAATAATAAAATAAGATTTTAGTGAATATTAGCCCTTCTTTTAAGCTCACTGGGAATAGATATAGTATCATTCAAACCCTGAAAACTGCAGGCATCAAAGTATAACTGCCAAAACATTTCCCTCTGAAGTAGAAAATTCTGCCAGTCACCATGAAAACACCAATCTTGACTTGCTCTACTACCAAAAATGTAAACTGTCTAAAACCAGCACACGGCAGCATGTCGAGGCAGGGCACTTTTGTTGTTATTTTTCCTAATGCTGTAGTCATGCTGGTCCATTCTTTTATTAAGAGACTTGACAGCCTTTACAATATAGAAAGCCATGCAAGAGTCACAGAGCAAGATAAACAACCCTTTCAGAATCACAGTTGAACTTGCCCCCATGTCAAACAGTAGTCAACCTGGACAGCCACGTGTCACCCGGGGATAAACAAATAAAGGGACACTGATTACAGTATCCACATTTCCTTGTAGTGGGTAGGCCAATCCCCCCAGCCACCTGCATTTCCAGTAATGATTTAATGCTCCTCTTGTTTTTAAAAGTAAATGATGGAGAAGTGGCAAAATGCTTGTTAATGTCCACATTACTAGAAAGTAGGTACCAATTCCTCTGTGCAATTTTCTGGATATCCCCAGCATCAAGAGAATAATGTAAAACCATGTTGTGTTTGTTGTCTAATGAGCTGGTACCGTCTTGCAAATGCACCAAGCCAGAAAGAATAATTGGGGGATAACAGTCACCTCTAAGGGCCCAAATTTCATCCTGCAATTTATTCAACAGGTCCTGTGGATACCCTCTGTTAAGAAACATGCTCTTTAAAAGATCAAACTGCTTCAAACAAGCACCAATGTCTGATGTCAACCTAGAAATTCTAATAAGTTGACTCTTGGCCACCTCTTTTTTTTGATGAAAAGGGTGGCAACTGTCGAAAGACAGAAAAGTGTTGCAGAAAATAGGTTTCAGATATATTTCCGTTCCAAAACCTCCACCAGGTAGCTTTGTAATACCTGTGTCCAGATACTGAATACTGCCTTCACTAACAGTGTGCGCAAACTCAAGAAATGAAGTACTGGTAGCCAAGACTTCCATAAATTAGATAAAATCCTGACGGGGACCATCCCATATTATCAACAAATCATCCAAAAACCTGAAGTAGCCCCATACATTTCTTAAATTCAGGGCATTTGAAGACAAAGTCCAATTCCCAACTTAGCAGGACTATGTTGGCAAAGAGGAGGGAACAGGATGCACCCATGGCCACATCTGATATATGTTTGAAAAACTCATCAAATGATAAGAAATTATTTCCAAGTACAATTTCCATCATTTCAGTGACCAAATGCACCCCCTTGAAATCAAGGCCACAAAATCTAGTAACCACCTGACCAAACCAATCCAGTCTCACATCCTGTAGGATGACCATGAACAAACATTTGATGTCACACATTGCAAGCAAATTAGTACCACTGGAATCAACTCTCCTTAACTTGTCAATGAGATACCAAGAATCCTTGACAATATACGGGAAGGGGAACAAGATATTCTTGAGTTTGTGATCAATAAATTTGGTCAGGGGCTCTGTTATTGACATGAGCTGACACAATAGGACATAGAGGTGGATCATCCAAAGAACAATGAATCTTCGGAATTACAAAAATCTTGGGAATAACAGGATGCTCAACCATCAGATAATCATAAACTCTCCGAGGAATACAATCAAGTGGCAACAGTTTATCCAAAGCTATCCTAATAGCTTGATGGCAATGTTGGTTTTGTTAACCGAAACAACAGTGTATACATTGGAGTCATTCAGCAATTTGTATAATCACCCAGCATAGTCGTGGATGTTCATAATAACAAGACCCCCCCCCCCCTTGTCTGGTTTCATGCACCTAATGCTCCTTTCCTTAATAAATTAATTAAGGAGTACCCTTTTATTAGATGTCATATTGTACATTTTTTTCTTTTCTTTTCTTTTCCCTTTGATCCCCCTTGCTCAGACAACAAAGCCTGTTGAATATCTCTCTCACATATCTTTTCAAAGACACCAAGAGCAGAGTGCGGTTGGGGGGGGGGGGGTTGATCACACTCTTTTTCTTTGGACCAGTAGCCGCATGCTGGTATGATACATGATCCTGCATAATTAACCCAAGATTCAATTTCCTAGTAAAGATTTTGAGATCAAGAATGGTATCCTCCACGGAGGCTTTATAGGTTCATAGGTTCATAGGTTCATACTAGGCTATCTGCCCTGGGGCATTTATAAGCCTAGCCAGAGTGTGTGTGGCTTTCACCACCCCTTAGGATGAGAATACTATACCCATTAGTTTGCTGTGCCTCTGTCCAGCAGTGATACAGAGATGATTCCCGGGGTAAACCTACGATCACCCATCCACTCGTCAAGATTTCTCTTGAACAGAGTCAGTGAGGGGCTCTGCCTCACATGGACTGGGATTCTGTTCCACAGTGTAGGGAGTCTCTGGGTGATGAATCTGTCCCTCCAGCACGTCCTATTTATATCCATGTTGAGGTTTAAGTCTCTTGCTCTCATGGCTCTGGTGGATTTGGATTTTTTGAGGTGGAGCATGTCCATTAATTCCGGGTTGGACATGGCCTTGTATGTCAGGCACAGATCACCTCTGAGCAGACGGTATGCGACTGAATAGAGCTGGAGTTTCTTCAGTCGGGCATCGTATGACATATGTTTGAGCCCCTTTATCCTTTTGGTGAGGAACATTTGGGGTCTTTTCAACTGCTGCAGGTGTCGGGTAAGGTACATTCCGAATGGGGCGTTGTACTCAATCATTGGTCTGATAAGTGAAGAGTACAGGGGTACAATGACCTCTCCTGATCTGGATGTGAATCCCTTCATGATCAGGTGGGCAATGTAGAAGGTCTTCCTAACCACTTTGGCAATGTGAGTGTCAAAAGAGAGGTTACTGTCAACTTGGGTCCCCAGGTCCCTGATAACTTCTTCTGTGTTTAATGAATTACCACCTATGTGGTAATTAGGGGTTACCTTGTTTTTCCCAAAGGGTATGACTATACATTTTTTGGCATTTAGCTTAAGGCCATGGCTCTGGCACCAGTTATCCATTTCTATGAGACCTTTATGGAGGATGTCTGTGTCTGATGGAGTGTCAATTATGGTGCCCAGTTTGCAGTCATCTGCAAATTTTGTCAGCCACAATCCCCCTATGTTTGCCTGCACTTCAAAAAAATAAATGCCGAACAAGATGGGGCCCAGGACTGAGACCTGTGGGACACCGCTCGTGACCGACTTAGAGTCTGACATGGCACCAGCAACTCTAACCCTGTGTGTTCTGTCCTTGAGCCAGTTTGCAACCCATCTTGTGACATATGGGTTTACATCTAAGCTGGTGAGCTTTTCTATGATGCCCGAGTGGGGTATTGTGTCGAACGCTTTTGCTAGGTCAAGGTAGGCTGTGTGAACTGCCTTACCCTCATCAATGGCCTTAGTGACTGTTTCGAAAAAGTCGACCAAGTTCAAGAGGCAGGATCTGCCCTTGACAAAGCCAAATTGGGTAGGATCCAGTGTCTGTAGGTCCCCAATGTCTTTATTTATGAGTTCCATTATGATCCTCTCCATAGCTTTGCAGACAAGGCTCGTCAAGCTTATGGGGCAGTAATTTCCAGGGTCCGTAGAAGCACCGCCTTTGTGGAGTGGGACCACAGTTGCCGTACGCCATTCTTTGGGTACGTATCCTGTAGTAAGGCTAAGATTAAACTTTACTAGCTGGTATCAAGTTAAACCCTTTCAAAAAAAACTTTATGATGTTCAGGCCCCACAACCAGCTAAAGCTGTATCCATTGATTCTTGTTTTAACTGCTTCGCTGAAACTTTACAAAAATATTTCGGGTTTTAACATTGTATGCAATGATACACAGCAAGTCTGCAGAACAGGGGATATTTCTGATTTTTGATTAATCTAGTTTTAAAATAGAATTTAATGTGATTTATCTCTGTGACTGTATAGTTAGTCTCAGTATTACTGCCTCTACTGCCTTAAGGAGAGGACTAGATAATCAGGCAGAGAAAAACTGGTTTATTAGAAACATTGAAGATTTGTTTTAGCTTTATGTTCAGGTTTCGGGTGCCAAGAACTCCTTCCCTTCTTTGGTATTATTAGTATAAATGTTTAAAAGTGAAGGCTTGGACTGTTACCTACTAGTTTTGAGACCATTTACTGGCATCTATTTCTTTTGCCTTGGGCCTTTTTTCTTCTTCTTCTTTTCCTTCAGCTCTTTTAATTACAAGATTAACTACCACCCACTACCGCTTCTTTTCTGATGAATATTCTGCTCAGCTTGCTTATCTAGTTGCCTAAGAGCTAAAGGCAGGGGCAAGAGCTCTCTGTTGGTCAGTAGTCCAATACAGAGAAAGGTGATTTTAATCAGTTTTCCCTTCCTTTCTCTTTTTTACATGCAGTGGTGACCTGCAGTAGATATAGCAAGAGGATCCACACCTTCATACATGTTCCAATTATCCCTAGTCCTGCTGCTGCTGTTCTAAATGTAGAGACCATGAGATGCCAACCTCATTTGTGGTCATCCTCTCCCTGCTGCTTGCAATGAACAGCAGACCTACAATCTATGCTTTTATACCCTAGCTGGCCCACCACTTCCCGTGTCACCCTTGAATCCGAGTCACAGGTGGGGAGAATGGACTTCTTGCCACTATGCAAGTAGATTCCTTTTCTCAGTATCAGTTGGAAGGTTAAGGATATATCAGTGAACCCTGATTTGTAGCAATATCCTGCTCTACAATCTAACCTCTATAATGAAGCTGTTATGGTCTATTTTTGCTTGTTAATGTCTGTCATTGCAAATTGTAATGCACTGCTTCATTCAGAGCTTCTAGACCAAAGAAAGAATGTAGATGAAGAAAACTTCAAATAAATCTTCCAAGACAGGTAAGTGCAATTTCAGAGGATCATCTTTTAAATATTAATGAGCAGATGTATACTTGTCCATGCTTCATTAATATGCATGAGCCCTGCAATGCAATTACAATGCATTTACCATTAATATTAATGGGGAAGACTGTCTTACAGAATGAACCTGGAACAATAGTTATCAATATCATCTTCCTTGTTAACAATCTCTTTTTTTTCAGTAAAATCTGTTTCTTGTCTTTTTGTGCTTCAGTGCATTATTGCACATAGCAGTGCTACTTCCACTGTCTAAAGTAGAAACACAAGAAAAGAAATACACTTTACAATGTATCCATTAACCTTATAAATTCAGCACATCTTATTATTGCTGCTTTATCAAAGCATAGTACTTGTTTTCACAGAATAGTGTTCTGTTGCATTCTTATTATACAGTACACCAAATACAATTTTCTTCATCCTCCCCCTTTCAGTCAGATATTACAGAATTGCAGTTTTGATCACAGAAAAATACAGATAACCCTGTTACACAGAGTACCATTTTCCATTCCACTGTCTCAGTTTATTCTGCTGTTAGCATGGTAATGGCATAAAACATGAAGTTGTAAGATGAGTACCTATTCTTGCTGTGCTGCATACCTCTCAACTTCCAGATCAGAGAATCAAGGACAAAGGACCTTAAAGTCAAAGACAATCAGTGACGCCTAATCAGCATAAGATATGCATAATCAAATGAGCACACTAAGGTACACACCCACCCACATTCTGTTGCATGTGCCCACACACATTTAATTATACAGACAGGGCTTCAGACTGACTTCCAAGATGGTTGCACATTGAGTAACAGCTTCACTGTAGCTCTCCCAGTGTGAAAACAGAAAATCGACAGAGAAGGCCAGTAGACTTTTGTGTGTATGGGTAAATTTCAGTAACTGGCTAGTAAGTGTACTGCCTGGATGCCTGGAAAAAAGAAATACAGAGCATCTGGAAAAAATCAGCTACAAAAGTGAGGAAGAAACACTGACTGTGGAAAGTTCTGCAGCTGTTCAGCAGAAAGCAATGCAACCTCCAGACATGACTTCCAGTAACCTACAGGAAGATAAAAAACACCTGCACATAAACCTGATTAAAATAAACAAAACACTGATGGAGTATATCAACACAAACAACAAAAGGCTGGAAGAAAATGTAAGAAGCTTTAAACAGATATTCAGATAAGGTGGTAAAGTTGCAAAAATCAGAGGTTGAAATGAAGAAAAAGCTGTCTGAATATGAGACTGCTCAAGAGCTCCATTACCCATCCATTACACTTTAAAAAAGAACTCAAACTTCACCTACATAATACCAAGACTTGCTCCTGACATGACCCAACTTAACCCTCATATCCTTGTATTGTATAATAATTCCTCCCTTTTTAGCTACTAACCCACTACGTGTTCACCTGATAAATTCAACCCTCAAAATTGTCATCTAGGTTTTTAATATTTATTAATCTCTGTTCAATTTTAATACTTGTATGCTACTTGTTTAATGTCATGTGCTTGTTTCATGCTTTTTATTTTTGACTTCTGTTGCTAATTCATAGGTGTGTACTAGGCTAATGGCCCTGGAGCCTTTACAAACCTAGCCAATAGGATTACCCTGGCATTGTGCCACCCGACCTTAGTTCCCAGTGCTTCTGTCAAGCAGAGCCACTGGAGTGATCCTCAGGGTGAATTTTCTATTTCCCATCCACTCATCAAGATTTCTCTTGAAGAGGGCCAGTGAGGTGCTCTGCTTGACATGTATGGGAAGTCTATTCCATAGCATGGCAGTCTCTGGGTTATGAACTTGTCCGTCCAGCTTGATCTGTCGGTTGTAGTAATGAGGCTGAGGTCTCTGGAGCATATAGTGCGAAGGGATTGGGATTTCTTTAGCTGTAGCATTTCTAACAGAGCTGGGTCAGACATGGCTTTGTAAGTCAAGCAGAGATCGCCTCTAAGTAGGCGATATGAGACAGAGAATAGTTGGAGTTTTTTGAGTTTGTTCATATAGGACAAGTGTTTAAGGCCTAAGATCCTCTTTGTGAGGCATTTTTGTGGCCTCTCCAGTTGTAGGTGTCTAGTGAGGTACATGCCAAATGGGGCATTATACTCGATGATTGGCCTAATGAGGGAAGAGTAGAGGGGGACAATGACCTCTTTCTTCCTGGATGCAAAACCTTTAGTAATGAGATGTGCCACAAAGAAGGACTTTCAGACCATAGTGGCAATGTGGTAGTCAGAAGAGAGGTTGCTGTCAAGCTGTGTTCTCAGATCTCTTATGATGCCTTCTGTGTTCAGTGGACTACCATCAATGTGGTAATTCATGGAAACTGGGTTTTTCCCAAAGGGAATGATGACACATATTTTGGCATTGAGCTTAAGGCCATGGTTCTGACATCAGTCTTTGATCTCAATGAGGCCTTTCTGTAGGATGTCAACATCACTTGGGGAGTTGATTATGGCTCCCAACTTGCAATCATCTGTGAACTTTGTCAGCCAGAGTCCCTTCGAGTTGGCCTGAACTTCAGAGAAGTAGATACCAAACTGGAGAGGACCCAGGACCGAACTCTGTGGGACTCCACTCGTGACTAGTCGACAGTCTCACTTGGAGGCAGTTACTTTCACACTGTGGGTTCTGTCTGTGAGCCAGTTTGCAACCCACCTAGTGATATATAGGGGTTGATGCCTACCTTAGTTTTTTTTCTAGGATTCCTGAGTAGGGAATGGTATCAAAGGCCTTGGCCAGATCAAGGTAGGGTGTATGAACCACCTTGTCTACATCCACGGCTGTGGTGACTGACTCAAAGAAGTCGACCAGGTTGAGCAGGCATGATCTAGCCTTCAGAAAACCAAACTGTGTGGGATTGTTTCACTATCTGTGAATGTTAATCGAAAACTTACTGTAAATTGTTTGTAACTGGAGCTTTTCTCCTCGGGTCGCCACTGAAAATGGGCTACTGGCCCAGTTGGACCAACCCGGTTAACAAATGACAAATAAATAAAAATAAATTAAAAAAGAGATGTTTCAAAAAATAACAGAATTAGAGGACACAGCACTTGGGGAAAACCTGAGATTTTCAATTATACCAGAGAAGCTGAAAGGAACAGACTGCATTAATTTCTTGAAAGAACAAATATGCAACTGGACTTAATTCATTCCACTATTCAGGGAATGTCAAAATGCAGGTGTGAGATTCAAACTGCTGTTCCCAGCTGTCTTCAAGGTATTCTTCCCTAGAGGGACAAAAATAATTTTTACATGCTGTGGAGGAAATACATAAGATTGTTCAACCCAACAAAATCGAACTGTGAAACAGAAGGAGATTCTGCATCTTGTTCTGGTAATAAAGACCACAGAGAGACTGTACCTGTGAAACTTTTTCCATTGTTTCAATGGGAAATGTTGGAAAGAAGAAAGGAAGCACGAGAGGTGACTACAAGAATCAAGAGTATTTTGGAAATGAAGCAGAGACAGGATTTGGGAGATTGAGATGAACAGTAATAAATCCAGTAACTTAATGTCAGATTACAATCCAATAATTATCTTTGTGAAATATGACACAACAATAAAATCTGGAAATATTGGACTTTTTCAGAATTTAATAGACTTGTATAGGACTCTAAAGTATATGCCCTACTTCATGTCATTAATGTTCAGAAAAATGCTTTGGGGAGGGGAAGAGAGGGGAGAAAGTTAACTGAAATTGACTTGTGGGGGTCTCTAAAATATATGTCCTACTTCATGTTATTAATGTTCAAAAAATGCTTTGGTGGAAGAGAGGGGAGAAAGTTAACTGTAAGTAAAGAAAACTTTTTTCTTTTTTAATAGTACTATTTTTGTGATGTATGGCTTTCTTTGCATGCTATAAAGTAAAGTTTTCTCAGTTATTTTTAAGTGTAATGAGAATTGCTCTTTTTTTCCATTCTTTCTCACATCCCTCTTTCTTCTTGTTCAATTTTAAGAAATGTAGACACTGCAATGTAAAAAAAAAGCCTGATTAAAAGAGCATAACAAAATTAAAATGAGCGTGTTTTTTCTAATTCTTGCATGAGGAAATGGCTGGAATAAGGACCTTAGATTGATTTAGTAACAAATATTAAGAGAAAGTAAGTAAATGAAAAAGAATATTGAATATTATGAGGCCTATCTGTCAACCTCTTAGAGCAAGAAATCTGGACAAACCCACAAATAAAAGTGGACAAAGGCCCAAAAATAGGGACAAGTTTTAAATATTGCTCTTAAGAAAGTTAATAGAATAACAGGTTGTGCATCAGCAGTAGTTTTCTAAAGGAAATTAAGTCTGAAACTCAACTAATTTGCCAGAAAACCACAATTTTATAGAAAGCATACCAAAAATATGAGGCAAAAATCTAGACATTCTGCTAAAATCTGTACAGTTGAGAGGTATGTTATGAGGCTTTTTTTTCTAGGAAATGAATGTATGCTTAGTAGCAATTCTGTATCTGGCCCTCATGTCTCCATGGAAACAATCTGGTAAAGAGAGATTGACTGGTTCCCATGTCTGCATGTTGACAATTTGGTAATGGGAAATTGGCTGTCTGGTTCTCATGTCTCCGTGGAGACAATCTGATAAAGAGAAATTAGTTACAGCCTGGTGGAGAGTGATTGGCTGGGGAAAAAAAGAAAAGAGAAACTGGCTAGTAGATAATGTTCTCTGAAAGCATTCATGGGTTTTCCCAGCTGGGAAAGTTATAAAGATAAGACAAAACCAGTTAGTATTTAGTAGAAGTACAGGCTGCACCATGCATCTTAGCATGGATAACCTTTCTTTTAGGTTAACTCAGGTCTGACAGTGTGGCTGTCAGGTTGGGACATTTGTTCCTATTAGGAGGGTAAAACTTCAATATTTGAAGATGTATATAGGTTTGTATGTTAGTATTAAATTAATAAATGTTAGGGGGTATTGTTTTTTTGAGGGCTTTCAATAAAACAAAAAGTTTTGTAAGATGTGACATAGGCTGAAATGAATACAAGAAACAACTATATAAAAAGTTCAACCTGCCAAACCATTTATGCATGCAACATAAAAGCTGGAACTAGGCAATTAAAAATGTGTTATACATAAAAGGTGGGAATAATAACTTTCTAATACAATAATGCTTTCTGTAACATCTTTAAATATTAATGGTCTCACAGATAAACGCAACAAAGAAAGAATAGTGAACTATATTAAAAATGTAGAGTGCAAATAGTTATGTTACAGGAGGCACACTTGTAAAGAATTGAATATGTGAATTTGATAAAGAAAGATTTTCAGGATGGTTATTCAGTGGAATATCTGGGACAAAGGAAAAAAGAAGTACTTATATTAATTGCAAGAGGTAACTCCAATAGTGATAGAAGAAGATACAAAGATAATAATGGCAGATTTGTAGTGATAAGGAACTACTGGCAAGGTAAGATGATTACACTGGCATGTATTCATATTCCACCTAAAACTGCCCTAATGGAGCTTAAGAAAATTCTGGGAGAAATAATTAGTTTTCAGCAAGGAATATTACTTATAAGGAGGACTGGAATTTGTTTTTCAGCAGTGAAGATGTGTATAGGGGCACAGAAGGGAAAGTATAACAAATGAGGGTAGATTTTTGAAGAAATTTATGAAAATATTTGGCATGGAAGATGTGAATTTACATATTATTCTCCACAATGTAAAAACTGGGCTAGGCTAGACAGAATTTACATTTCACAGGAACATGTGAATTTAATTGAAAGTCTTGATACTCACCCAATAATTATTTCAGATCATGCACCAATAATAACTGCAATAAAAAAAGGTAATGAAATAAAAACAAGACACTGGTGCTTTCCTACCTGTTGAAAAGAGAGGAATTTTAGGATTGAGTAGTGGAGATTATTCAAGAGCTATTCAAGAGGATAGAAATTACTTCTGAAAATATAGCTAGGGAGTGGGATAAAATTAAGGTGGTGTTTAAAAACAGGGTGGAAATAAAAAAGGGAGCTATGGTTAAGAAGTGACAAGAATTATTTAGAGGGACTTGACAACTGTTAAAATATTGCAGAATAGGGGGAATCTCGCAGAACAAGAAGAGGATCATCTCCAGAATGCTAAGCAGAAAATAGGGGATAACCTCAATAATATACACAGGTTTAGAAAGATTACTGGTAAGAAACAATTTTTTGATAATAACACTAGAGCACAAAAACTTTTAGGACAACAACTGAGGGAACAGAAAGTAGAAAGGGCTGTTGCCAAGCTTATATAATAAGGTATTATAAGGAAGGTAACAAGAGCTCCTGTAGCTGCATTAGATATATTTTTGGAAATTCTATCAAAGTCTGTACAAAGCAGAGAAATATGGAAATCAAGAAAAGATACAAATGAAAATGTTTATGGAAGAATTAAATATGCCAAGATTAGCGGTAGATGAGGCTCAATTATTAATGGTTAGTATAGAAGGAGATGAGATAAAAATTGTGATGTAGAACCAATGTACAGAAAAGTCCCCAGAAATAGATGGTATTCCTGTGGAAGTTTGGAAGCTGGGAGGGAAAAACTGATAAAGAACTGGAAAGTTTTGTTTAACAGTATTTTAGGAGGATGAGAAGTACCAACATCCTGGAAGAAAGCAGTGGTAGCTGTAATACCTAAAGAGGGAAAAGATCCATCAGATCCAGCTTCATACAGGCACATTTCAATAGTAAACCATGATTATAAAGTGTTTACGTTTATAATGGCTTAAAGAATGGCAAAATCTGATGCCACAATTGATAGCTATGGGTCAATGTGGTTTGGTGGTGGGGGGCAAACATTTGACAACATTAACAGAACATTGATGATCCAGAGAGAAGCAAAATATAAGAAAATACCACTTTTTTGGTGGGTCTTGATGCAGAGAAAGCATTTGACAGATTAATCTGGGACTTTAAGAGCAGGGCAGTGGAAGCATTTGCATTCCCTGACAAAATTATAAGGTTGATTAGGAGGATGTATGAGGGATCGGAGGTGAAAATTAAAGTGGGTGGGGTCCTCTCTGATAATTTCTGTTTGAGCAGAGGAACCAGGCAGGGCTATCATCTTTCTCCATTGTTATTTACATTACATTTAGAACCACTTACAAAGAAAATAAGGGACTCAGAAATTCAAGGATTAAATTGGTATGGTATTCAAATAAAGCTGTCTCTATTTGCAGATAATATGATTTTATACCTGACAAAACCAGAAAAGGACACAGTGTTGTGGAACATTTTGAGACAATTTCATATATTTTCATGATATAAAATTAATGAAGTTAAAACAAGGGCAATAGCAGTACATTTTGCACCCCCACACAAATTGGTTCAGCAATAGCCATATTTATGAGGTTCATAGGTTCATACTAGGCTATTTGCCCTAGGGCATTTATAAGCCTAGCCAGAGTGTGTTTGGCTTTCGCCACCCATTTTAAATTAATTTTGCTATGCCCTTTTTCGAGGTTAGTATACTGTTCCTCTGTCTAACAGTGACACAGAAGTGATACCCGGGGTAAACCTACGATCTCCCATCCACTCATCAAGATTCCTCTTGAAGAGAGTCAATGAGGGACTCTGCCTAACTTGGACTGGGATTTTATTCCAGAGTGAAGGGAGCCTCTGGGTTATGAATCTGTCCCTCCAGCATGTCCTATTTATTTCAGTGCTGAGGTACAAGTCTCTCGAGCGCGTAGCTCGATGGGATTTGGATTTTCTGAGGTGCAGCATGTCCATTAATTCCGGGTTGGACATGGATTTATACATCAGGCACAGATCGCCTCTGAGCAGGCGGTATGCCACTGAGTAGAGCTGGAGTTTCTTTAACCGGGCAGCATATGGCATCTGTTTGAGTCCTTTGATCCTCTTGGTGAGGTACTTTTAGGGTCTTTCCAGTTGCTGCAGGTGTCTGGTAAGGTACATCCCAAAAGGGGTATTGTACTCAATTATGGGCCTGATGAGGGATGAGTAAAGAGGCACGATGACCTCCCCTGATCTACATGTGAATCCCTTCATGATTAGGTGGGCTATATAAAATGTTTTTCTAACCACTTTGGCCACGTGGTTGTCAAATGAGAGATTGCTATCAACTTGGGTCACCAGGTTCCTAATTACTTCTTCTGTACTTAATGGATTACCACCTATGTGGTAATTTGTGGGCACTTTGTTTTTGCCAAAGGGGATGACTATACACTTTTTGGCGTTTAGCTTGAGGCCATGGCTCTGGCACCAGTTGTCTGTTTCTATGAGGCCCTTTTGGAGGAAGCTTGTGTCGGCTGGAGTGTCGATTATGGCGTCCAGTTTGCAGTCATCTGCAAACTTGGTCAGCCACAGTCCTTCCGTGTTGGCCTGTACCTCCGAGAAATATATACCGAACAAGAGAGGTCCCAGGACTAAGCCTTGTGGGACGCCACTTGTAACTGGTTTGGAGTCTGACATGGCTCCAGCAATTCTAACCATGTGGGTTCTGTCCTTGAGCCAGTTTGCAACCCATCTAGTGACATAGGGGTTTATATTTAAGCTGGTGAGCTTATCTCTAATGCCCGAGTGGGGTATTGTATCGAAGGCTTTTGCGAGGTCCAGGTAGGCTGTGTGAACCACCTTCTTCTCGTCAATGGCCTTGGTGACTGTTTCAAAGAAATCAACCAGGTTTAAGAGGCAGGATCTGCCCTTAACAAAGCCGAACTGGGTAGGATCCCATGCCTGTAGGTCCCCAATATCTTTATTTATGAGGTCCATGATGATCCTTTCCATAGCTTTGCAGACCAAGCTAGTCAGGCTTATGGGACGATAGTTTCCAGGATCCGTTGAGGCACCACCTTTGTGGAGAGGGACCACTGTTGCTGTACGCCACACTTTGGGTACATATCCTGTGATAAGGCTGAGATTGAACAGTAGTTTTATGTTTGGGTTTATCTCTTCTTGGAGTTCATGTAGGATGCAGCCCGGCACACCGTCTGGTCCCATTGATGCTGTCCTTTTTGCTTTGGAGAGGGCAGCTCTTACCTGAGCATCTGAGATGTCAGGGGGGCAGCACTCTGCTGGGATAGATATTTGCCCTTTTGGTGGGGAGGGGGGAGAAGTTTTCGCTGAACCTGTCAGCTAGGATGTTGGCAATGTCTGTGGGTTCGGTGTATTTTTTGTCATTTTGGACTAATTCTGAGCATATCTGGGAATTCCCACACAGGTTCCTAACATAACTAAAGAAAGCCTTGTGATTATCCTTAGTGTTCTGTGCAATTTTTCTCTCGAAGCTGGCCTTAGACGATTTTATGAGTGCCTGTAGTTTTTTGCTAATACTGATCAGAGATGCCTTCCCTTTTTGGGATTTTGCTCTATCATGTAGTAGCTTCCTCCTTTTATTGTATAGTTTGTTTATGGCTGGGGTCCACCAGGCAGGACGTCTGCCTTTGGAGGATTGGGACTTGTTTTTATTTGGGATTGCATGATCCATGCATTCCTGAAGGTGTTCATAGAATGCATTTATAAAGGATTCTGCGGTCTGGGCCATATTTTCTACAGGCCCGGGGGCTTTGAAGGATTCCACCTCAGTTTTGAGGAGTGTGAAATTTGCTTTAGAGAAGTTTTTCACTGTGGTTTTCAGGGCAGGGGGTGGAGTTGGGATGTGAATATCCAGTGAGATTAGTTTATGGTCTGATCTTACCAGTGAGGGATACACTTCTGGTCTGGAGCATAGAGCCCCCATGTTGGTGATGATCAGGTCCAGTATGTTTTCCCCTCTTGTGGGGGTGGTAACAAGTTGTTCCATAGCATCTGAGTTTATAAATTCTAGGAACCTTTGGGCTAGGGTGTTGGAGCTAGAGTAATGCTCCCAGTCTATGTTTGGGTAGTTGAAGTCGCCCAATATAATGGTGTTTGGAGAGACATTCATATTTTCCAGTGTTCTCAGAAAGGCCGAGTGGGGTTCCTGGGTTTGGGAGGGTGGTCTGTAGCCACCAACCTGGAGGTGTGGGTATCTTTGACGAATATTGATACTCCCCCTCCTTTTGTGGTTCGGTCCAAGTTTTGGGGCCGAAAAGCATGGTATGAGGTATAACCTGGTAGTGCTGGGGTGCTCTCGGGAGCCTTGAACCAGGTTTCTGTTACTGCACAGATATCTATGTTCTCCATGCTAAGGACAGTTTCGAATGCATGCATCTTGAGGTTTAGACTTCTGGCGTTGAATAGCATTACTCTTAGTTTCTTATCCCTTGTGATACCTATGAAGGTGGGTTTGTCTTTCGAGCCTTGCCTAAAAAAGGCACTATGGGGGTAGCAAGAGCCTTTGCCAATATCCGAAAGCCCAGGGGTGACAGGTGCAAGCCGTCCCTAGCGAAGCATCGTGGCTTGTCGAGCATGTCATCCCAGGCTGACAGGCATTGGATCCCCTTTGAATGACACCAATACTTAAGCCAATTGTTGAACTTGATCATCTTGTCTTCATAGTGTGGCATCATTCTTGGTGAGGGTAAGATGCTATTCAAGGTCAGGGTCATACCGGCCAGGGCTACATGCTCAGAGAGCTCCTCTATGTCTCTTTTCATGTAGTCCAGGGAGGTACGTCTCAGGTCATTCACACCAGCATGGACAATGACCGAGTCATATTTGTACTTGCCTTGGAGTGACCTGAGTGCTTGTGTTATGTGGCGGATCCTAGGGCCCGACAGGCAGCTCACCATGACCTTCTCCTTGTTCAGCCTGGTGAGCGGGACGTCAGTGTGCCTAACGATAGAGTCACCTATTACAAGTGTATCAGGTGTGTTGTTTAGCCTTAAGGGCTGTGACTGTTCGGCACACTGGCATTCTGAGCTATGTGTTGCACGTGTTTTGTTTTGGGGTAGCGCTTGCTTGGGTGTCTGCTTTGGAGGTCTCTGCTGCTTAGGCAGATTTTTATTTAGAGCCTACGAGTATGTTTTTGTGTGTTTCTGTGTTTGGTTTGCTGTCGTGGTAGGTCTGTGTGAGACTGGAATTGTAGTGAGTGTGGTTTCCTTCTCCTCCTGACTGGTTTTGCCAGTACTGAGTTGAGAGAGCTTAGCCTCCAGTATGGCTATATGGTTGCATCTCTCACATGTGTTGGAATTTGTTGGGAGGAGGAGAGGGTTGTCTGTGTACATGAGGCAGTTGTAACATTGCCTCAAGATTCCCAGATTCACCAGCTGGACCAGAGAGGAGATTGACAACTGACCTTTGGACATGCTAGAATAGTATTGGGAATTCCTTTATAATTGAAAAAAGGGCTAATGGGGAACAAGGTACTCAAGGGGAGTTTGTGAGGGTGTAGTGCTTTTAATTTTTTAGTGCTGACTTATATAATTGCTTTAGTGAGCAAGTGCCAGGTAACTTAAATGCAAAAACGACAAACAGTAACTTTCTTTCAAGTGAAACAAGGAAATAAGTACAGTAAGCAATGCAGATACCACTAGGGATACACAGAAGCGCTGAAAAGCCGCATTTTAGGTGGAATTAGCATTTCAGGGAAATAACAAGCAAACAAACAACAAGCATACAAACAAAGCTAGATTCAGCAGGCCTGGATCTAGTCTATGCTACAGCAAACAAGGTGTACCAATTTCAGTAAGAAACAGTTCAAATATGCAGGCACTATAAATTCCCAGCTCAGAAGGGCAGAGTCCAGCCTCTCCTCCCACAAGAGTGCAGACCATGAACCTTCTTAATGTAAAATAACTGGCCTGAAGCCCAAGTGCTTAAACCAGAACTACTACACTTTTAGAATAACAGACAATGAGCCCTCAGTCAGCAGTTCACAACTTAGAAGGATGTAAGCTACCTGTCCTGCCACCACAGTGCAGGCCACAAACCTTCCTAATGTAAAACAACTGGTCTGAAGCCCAAGTGCTTAATCCAAAAGACTTAGAATGATAGCTACACTTTAATCAAGTTACTACCAAGCAGTAATAAATACAATTGAATACTTTAAAGAATGCCTGGATTAGAGCTCAAGTTATACAAACAAAGCTAGATTCAGCAGGCCTGGATCTAGTTTGTGCTACAGCAAACAAGGTGTACCAATTTCAGTAAGACGCAGTTCAAATATGCAGGCACTATAAGCCTTTAACCAGAAATTCCCAGCTCAGAAGGGCAGAGTCCAGCCTCTCCTCCCACAAGAGTGCAGACCATGAACCCTTTTAATGTAAAATAACTGGCCTGAAGCCCAAGTGCTTAAACCAGAATTAATACACTTTTAGAATAACAGACACTGAGCCCTCAGTCAGCAGTTCCCAACTTAGAAGGATGTAAGCTACCTGTTCTGCCACCACAGTGCAGACCACAAACCTTCTTAATGTAAAATAACTGGTCTGAAGCCCAAGTGCTTAACCTAAAAGGCTTAGAATGAGATGCACCAAGCAGTAATAAATACAACTGAGTACTTTTAAGATGACACAAAAGCAAAATAAAGTAGGAAGAAACACAAATACAGTAAAAGCAGATACATTTTTTTTTTCAGAAAAGTAGCAAAAACAGTAGTAAAAACAATTCACATGCAGTGCAAGCTGGCACACTTGAGTATGTAACAATATTAGTCCACACACAGTTTGAAAAAATGTAATTAAATTAAAAAGGACTAAAAGCAAGTGCAGAAAGGGTTTATTAGGTAGAATGCGGTAAAGAGATGGGACATGATAAAATAAAGTATTTAGGAGTATGGATTAAAACGATTCTGGTGTGGCAGCTAAGGATATATGGGAAGAGACTAAACAAAATATAATACAAAAACTGAGAAATTGAAAGGCTCTGTTATTTGTTGTTGTGTCTTTCGGCTTTTCCTGGTTAGGGGTCACCACAGCAGAACTCCTGTCCGCTAATGATTGGCAGCTGATTTTTACGTGCTGAGTTGCCAGCCCTGACGCACAACCTTCAACAAAGGTACGCCCATTCACGCATGTCTCCATGCAGATGACACTCTAGCTGAGAGTCAAACCGCACAGCGTCTTACTGTGAGGCAACAACGGTACCGCAGCACCACCACCACAGATAATATGGATATGAATTAGTAAGATACAAGCAGTTAAAATATTTTTAGTCCCTTAAGTCTTAAACACAGATCAGGCATATTTTTATCAACCAGAGGAGACGTTGTGCATAACAATTCATAAAGAGCTGAAGGATTTTATTTGGGAGGGGAAGACAGCAAGAGTCAAATGGGATAAGCTGATTCTTTAAAGTCTAGCAATTGAACAAGGGAGACTGGGATTACCCAATTTGAAGGGGTATTTCAGAGCTACACAGTTAAAGCTCCTATACATAGCACAAGCAGAAACCTATAATTCAAAGTGGAAAGTGATGATGATGATGAAATGGTGGAAGCTGAAGTAACAAGGAGATACCGGGAATTTGGATGCAGATCTTTAAGGAAAATAAAAATAATCATATAGAATTTGTATTCGTAAATTAGCAGAAAGTATTCTAAGAACTAAGACAACTCAAGAATGGAGGAAGGACATTCTGCCAATAGGGATAACTAAAATTAAGAATACAGACAACAGCTCGTATTTATTGGAGAAAACTGGCAAAGGAACCATGGTATTGGGAGCAAAATAACTACAGAGGGAAAGGTAATAGAATGGAAAGACACCAAAAATGCATTTCGACTGCAGGTTAGAAATTGCCTTCCCTATCAAGGATTGGTATGAGGGTATAGGCAAAGAGAAAGAAATAGGGGGTTCCTAAACAAAAGACCAGCACTGGTACAGTTTTTAGTAGAATCTAGTACAGAAGCTGCCATTAAAAAATAATAATTAGTAGAGCATATAAAATATTGCTTGATAACTATAAGAATCAATCAGAGGAAGTTAGAAAGGATTGAAAAGAGAGACTGGATAAGCAATTCGCAAAGAAACAATGGGGGGATATATGTATGTCTCCCAAATATGCAACAAAATGTAGAAGATTTAGGATTTTTGCTTGGAAATGTTTACACAGATGTTTGTATACAGCAAATGTTGGAGATGTGATGGGGAAGAAAGAGGTAATTGGGAACATATTTTCTGGGAATGTAATGAGTTGCTAGACTTTAAAGATTCCCTGCAGACTACTCTGTCGGAGATACTGGTGAGCAAATTGATGTTAACTAGGGAAATTATTTTTCTGAGCTATCAAACAGAATCAGAATTGCCTAGACATAGTAAGGCCTTGCTGAGTCTAAATATGGTGGCTGCCAAAAAAGCAATTATAAAATGGAAATAAAGTCTAAATCAGCTGTACTACAAGTAGTGAATATAGTAACAGATATAAAACAACTGGAACTGGGATCTTTAAAAAAATGGTGACAGCAAATTACGTAGGGAAAAAAATGGGAATTGTGGCAACAATGCATACAGGGGAGGAATGAGGTTTAAAAGAAGACTGGGGTTGAATGAGCCATGTAATGTTTGGCTGACAATAATTGGTTAGATTATAAGTGATGTATAATGTCTGCAACTAGGATTATGTCAATATGATTGGTGATGTAAAATGCTTGCAGCTGGAATTATGTCAATATGGTTTGTTTTCATTTATATAAATGTATGATTCCTATGTCATAAGTTATAGTGTAATAAAGAAGTTTCTTGTTTTAAAAAAAGAATATGTTAATACCTAGTTGATCTAATTTATTGATCAGTGTTTTGTGTATGACCCTGTCAAATGCTGAATGAGGTTTGTGCGAGATGCTTCCATATTAGTAAGGGCATGATCCAAAGTGTTATTCCCTTTAGTGGGTACTCTGACTAATTGTTCCCAGCCATTTGTACTGACAAAGTCCAGGAATCTCTGTGCTTGTGCACTAGTTGTGGTGTAGGTTTCCCACTCTTTAGTTGCATAGTTTAGATCACCTAGATAATTGGTATTAGGTTTAATACTCAGTGATTCTAGTTCAAGTAGGTAGGCATTGTGGCTTTCTTGGGTCATAGAGGGAGTTCTAGTTAGCTGATATATGATACAGGACCTTTCTGATGGTTACTTGAAGAAGCTCTAGAGCTTTACCAGCCTTGATGTGAGTCTCTTCTAGATGTAGATTGATATACCCCTATTATCAATGTTTTGTGTATGACCCTGTCAGATGCTGAATGGGGTGTGTACAATATGCTGCCATATTAGTGTGAGATTTTTGCCTCCAAGGATATTATATGTCTACATCTCTTACATAGTGCATTATGCTGAGTAATAGATTATTTTCAGTCAGCATAAGGCAGTTCTTATACTGTCTCAAGATACCCATCTCAGTCAGGCTGCTAGAGAAGTTGTGGGATGTGTTAGTCCGTGATACTGACAGGAATGGGTCTAAGGGAAGGGTTAACTATAACTTCTTTGAGTTCAGTTTTAGACTAATATTTCAGACAAATGAACTAGCCTGGAAACCTTCTACCAGCAGCAAGAACCAGTAAACTAATTATAGTAAAATATCACTAATTATATACTAAAAGCAGTTCAAGCACTATCAGTATACTCAATACTGAGCAATTTTATGAAAGGTCTTTTAGCCTGGTGAGCAGTTTAAAGGGAGAGACTTTGCAAAATGACATCTATGTGCTTACTGTCAACAGCCAATAAACAGGGAGAGGGAGGACATTATGTTGTCAAATTATCATAAAGGGCAGGCAACAACAGATACACTGGGTTTAAGAACACAACCACAACAGGCTGAATGGCAGGGAAAAACAATTATACCCTTAGCTCTGAGCTGACTGGCCAGGAACTGCCCCAATGCAAAGACAAGTCCTGAACTAGCCTGACATGCACTCTGTACACAAGAAAGAAACCAGGGCTTAATACCAGCAGTCAGACCACTTAAACAGCATAAATGCAGTGACTCTGCATACCGTAATTACTAATATAGGCTTAAAGACCTTAGCTAAAGCAGATACAGACTGTTAAAAAGAATTTAAAGTCATATCAAGGTATGAAAACACTTATCCGTCTTTCTCTGTCTAGTAGAACTATTATAGTACAACAGCAATTTAAAAAAAATAACAGCAAACAGCAACTTTGGAATTCTCAGACCCTTATCTTCAGCTTACTGGCCTTTAAATTAAGTTCAATAGATCTTTAATTCAAGTTTTGCCAAGTGTTCCTTTGGATCCCTGGCCATTAGCTGAGCTCCTCAGATTCCAGAGGCTGGTGTCAGTTGGTGGCATATCTCTCACCTGTCCTTGATACCCAGGGACATCTCTGCTTTTGTCTCAAAATTTTTTCCCTATTCCTTCTAATTCCTCTTGAAACTAGTGATTTGGGCGTGGTGGATTACACTTATTTCACATAGTTACTGACTTTTTTAATTTAGAAGATGCATGATAATTTGTATTATCTCAGTCAATAAACTGTTTAAGTTAATCACACTAATATTTTAAAAATGTCCCTGATTTTCTGTGATTATTTCTCAATTTGTCTGTAATTTTGAAGGTAAGGTGCTGTGGCTGGTAACATTTAAATGTTATGTTATGTTATGTTATGTTATATGTTATATTATGCTGTGTTATGTTCCGTCAGTAAAACTGTTCCAGTTTTACAAGACTACTGCAGTGGAGGAAATGTCCCATTCACCCAACACATAGAAACCTTGGGGTCAACTGTAAAGCAAGATGTCCAAGTACATTTCTTTGCCTAAAATAACAGTTTTGTTTGGGAGTGGGGTGTAACTACTGAAGAAAGTCTTGTTTAATAAAGATTAAAAAAAAACAGTATAGGAAACTTCTCTGTGTGGATGATTTTCAGTCCATAAATTTCTAGTTAATCACTGTATATTAATCAGATCAGACAATAGTAGTAGAAGTAGCGAACTTAAACTCATCTTAAGTCAAAACAAAACAAAACAAAAAATAAAAATAGAAAATATATAATTGTACAGCATTACTAAGTATTCAAAAGTAATCCAAGTAAGGCAGGCAGTCTGTTTTCAGTCGAAAATCCTTTTATTAAGTACACAGACTCCAGTCGAAAATCCTTTATTAAGTACACAGACTCCAGTCAAACATCCTTTATTAAGTACACAGGCATCAGTCGAAAATCTTCCAGACAGAGAAGTTTCTTACACTGTTTGAATTTCACCACAGAAAAATGTCACAGAACTGTAGCCCTAAGTACATCTTGTCTTCCCACTTACCTATGTATTTATCAAGCTAAAGATTAAACTTTACAACAGACTAATGTTATTTAATATTCTGCCTCATATGACTTGCTTTACATATTTTTAATGTATTCTTCAGTTTGTTTACTGTTTTAACTGTAACATACCTTCATATATAGGCTGTTCCAGTCACCTACCATCTTTGTTTTTCTAGGCCCTTTTTGCTCCTAGGCCTTCCAATCATCAGGCCTCCTTCACTTGAATTCTGCCCATTCATTCTCCTCATATGCATTCTTACCAGCATTGTAGAGGTAGGAGCTGTCCAGAGGGGCTGTCACACAGGCAGCCATGAGGGCTGTTTGTGCTTTTACTGGTATCCCAGGGATGAGGGCATAGAAATGGACCTAACCACATCATAAGACAGAGGATGTATAGAGGAATGAGAGACTCTGACCACCAGGGGTACAGCAATACTGTCCACAATCAAAGTGTACCACTCCAGTATACTCGTGGTGACAGCTGCTACTGAAGTGCCTTGGAGGGCAGCTACCCACACTCAGGCTATCCCTCACAATGTCACCCCTCATCTGAGGTACTATGCAGTCAGGTAGCTCCAACCTGTTCCCTCATTCCTAGAATGGCCACTCCCATCCTCCCCACATTAACTCCAATAGATGCATCAGCGACTAACTGAACGTAGCTCACCTGCGATGTTGTCAGGTCTTTGCCCCTCCATGCCAACAGAGCTGAACGGTTACAATGGGGTATTCCACTCAAAACAGGTAACCTAAAAACTTCAAATGAGTGGATGAAGGAACAGGCAGCATGAAAAGTCAAAATATAAAGTGCATTTATTTAATCATTTAAAAGCTAAATGGTCACTAACTATTTTTCACCGAAGTAATATACAGTCATATCTTCTGTAAATTGTCCGCTAGCTGCTGTTTATAGTCTAGTGATATCCTTCATACACCAACATTTCTGTTAGGTCATCCTCATCTTTCTTTCTTTCTTTCTGCAAGACTATGAATGCTATGTTCTTGCAATTTCATTTATATGCCTTCTATTCCAAACCAGTCAAAATGTCTATTGTCCTTTTCTGCACTACTTCAATATAAAAATGATGAGGTCTCCAGAACTGCACATCATATTTTAGCTGATCTCTTACAAATTATGTGTATAAAAGGAATTTAAATTGTCTTATAGTGATCTGTTTTACACAGAGAGTTAAAGTACTGAATATGACTCAGATGCCCCAAGTTTGAATACTGGTCCAGATGCTGGGACAGTTGGCTGAATGATGAGGGTGAATGCAAGCAATTGCCTGCTTGCCTGACAATCAGGTGAAGAGGTTTGGAGGTATTTGTCAGTGGTGTACCCCTCCTTAGATCACTGATAGATACTGAAGCTGGGACATGGGCACATGCCATCAAGTTGGGGGTATAAACTTTAGAAAGGTTGCATCATAGAGAGATGTGGGTGAACACCATGGCAAAGGCCCACTACATGCTTACCCCTTGGGCATTTATGGGCATGTACAGGGAAGTGAGCATCTCTCTAATGGCTTCTTGGTCTCACCCCAGAAAAAAAGGCAATGAATGGGGGGATAAAACAGTGCTGAGGTTTTTCCAACATCTGGCAGGTACAGAGCATCAAAACCTGCATTAAAAAAAACTTCCTCTTTTGTATCACTAATATCTCTTTCTACACATCCTGATATTCAGTTATTTGGCTAGCCTCTCCTGCTGCAGTTTGCCATTGCTTGCTTTCCCTTACAATGTTTGATATAAGCATTACAAGTTTTCCTATTACTGTTACCCTCCTTTATACTCACAGTGAAAGCTATATTTGTATCTGTTCTGAATTTATGTTGCTGTGTTTTAAATCATTCCTCCACATTTCATGCTAATGTTCATCCTTTCTGCGCCTTCTTGTGAATCAACCCTGTTGTATCATTTTGTGCCATCGGAAAAAAAAAGGCAAACTGTTCCTTGTAATCTTTTTGCAGTGTTTTGTAGAAGGATAGCACCACAACAGATTGTCTACCTGTGCCACCAGTGGCCTAGATTTTGAAGAGAACTCAGGCTACTAAAATGTTTGGCCTGGTGAAATAAAAAAAATGTGTCTTCCTGACAACCTTTCTATTCCAAGAGAAGGGTATGGGCTATGTACTGTTGTGTGATTTCTGATGGAGGCCAACAGCCATGCAGGTTAGCCTAAATGGTAAGGGGGAAGCAACAGGATGTGTGTTTATGGTTTTAGGCCCATGTGCTCTGCACATCAAATGCCATTGCACACAACTTGTTCTGACAGGGATTCTGATCAGCTAGAGAATTATATTTACCTTCCTTCTGCCTTCAGGAAACCTGCTTTTTGAATGTCTGTTTTTTTACCAACACCCATCAGTTTTGTTAATCTTCACTGTCCATGCATTCCTTTGTCTTTCTTTGTTCTATCATGTATCTACTTTCCTTGTTTTGGGTTTTTGCTTCTCTGACTGTCTTTCCTGCTTCATTCTCTTATTGGTATCATTACTCATCTTTCTCCTTTTGTGGATCCTTAGATTTCCCAAAAGATTACGCATTTTCCCTAAATGTGTAATGCCATCTTTTCTGAGAAAAATACTGGTGTTTTTTTCTTCTTCTTTATTTCTGCATTTATTTCATATAAAAGTTTGTTACACCAATAATAGTAGTCTGAGATGCCCTTCTGTTGCCCCAAATTCCCATCAGCAACTTTTGTCAGAACATACTTACAATATTGTCTAAATCTACCCTCTAGAAGGTCAAAATGTTCTCATTTTATTCATACTGTATACTAATCAGGATATCTCTGGTGCATTTAATCTCTTAAGAAAATAGCATACATTGACTTAAACTGACTGTTTTGTTAAGATGCTGGTGAACAATGTAGTTTGTGAGTTAATTGTTCATAAATGAATGAAAGAATGACTGACTGAATTAATTTATTCATTCATTCATTCATTTATTTTTTTACTATTATGGATGCGTTGAATGGGTTGTGTCTTGTTATTCATTTGAGGCTCAGGGAAGTAAGCTTAAAATCAATACTTAACATAAATATTGTAAAGCAATTAACTAATATATGAATCATGTTACCAGATGGGTAGCAAACTGGCCCACTGATAGAATCCACCAAGTCAAAATAGGGGAAACCACCTCATGCAGTAGACCCATAATGAGCCATAAAGGGCCTCTGCTGTTTGGGATATACTTTTCTGAGGTGCAGGCCAAAACTAGTGGGCTATGGCTTACCAAGTTTGCAGATGAAAGCAACCTGGGTGCTATCATCAATTCCCCTAGTGATGTGGACATCTTCCAAGAGGGTCTCAACCAAACAAATGACTGGTGCCAGAAACATGGCCTCAAACTGAATGCCAAAAAATGCATCATCATCATCCTCTTTGGGGAGACTGACATCCCCACAAATTATCACATTAAAAATGAGGTCCTAAGCATGCAATCAGTCATGAGGGACTTGGGCACCCAGGTTGATAGCAAACTGACTTTTGACCACAATATTGCCTCCGTTGTACGGAAAACTTTCTACATGGCCCACCTCATTAGTAACAGTATCTCATCCAGGGACAAGGTGGTCATAACTTCCCTGTATTCTTCCCTTATAAGACCCATTATTGAGTACAATGCCCCGTTCGGCATGTACCTCACAAAGCACATGCAGCAGCTGGAGAGACCACAGAGGTTCCTCCCAAGGAGAATCCAGGACCTCAAACATCTACCCTACACAGATAGGCTAAACCCATGTCCCTCTACTCAGTCTCCTACAGAGTCCTCAGAGGTGACATCTGTCTGGCATACAAAGCAATCTCAGACCTCGCCTTGATGGACTGCTGCATATCCAAAAGTCAAGTTCCGGTCGAGAAAACCACACGCGCGACTTCAACCTGGTCTGTGACATCAATGGGACTTGTTGGTGGGACAGATTTGTGTCCCAGAGACACCCCCTTTTGTGTAATAGACTCCCTCTCTGCATCAAGCAGAGCACTTCATTTGCCCTTTTTAAGTGCAACTTAGATAATTTGGATGGGGAACAGAAAATTCACCCCTGGGATTCCACCTGTGTCCCTGCTGGACAGAGGCATAGGGTGCTGACTTGTTGGAACATGGGCTAAATTCATGGCTTGGCTTGTAAGGGCCTCAGGGCCAATAGTCTAGTAACTTCCTATGATCATATGTTGCATTCATAAAATAGTCATTCCCAATACAAATAATATTCACCATTCCATAACATTTTAACTCCTAAAATACTGAGTTAATGAAGAGATACAGTAAGTACAGACAGTTTACAGACTAGACAAAATAAAAAATACAATTTCCTTTTGAATTCAGCCTTGTTACTGGTGTCCCTAGTGTCAGTTAAAAGCTTATTCCATGCATTAACAACATGATTACTGTAAATAGTGTCAATAAAATATACTGTAATGTTTATATTATTGTATCAAATTCTCCTCTAGAATATCTAATACTTCCAGGAGTTATAAAGCATTATGCTGTGTGTGTGTAGCAGTGAAGAAACGATAGGGTTCAGCAGCTCAAAGGTGAAATTGATATTAAGTTGCAAGGTAGTTCAGTTTAAATTTGAATGGGAGGCACCTGTCAAGTTCATTAGTAAGACCTCTGATAGGTCCTGGCAGCTGTCTGTTGTAAATTTGTTACAATGCATTTGTGTTCCCAGGAGACAGACCATCTATTCCAAAGTGGTTTAGGGAATTAGTAAGGAGGTGATAAGCTTAGATTTAGTGGATAGTGAAAGGCAATCCCTAATCCTCTACATTCTTCCCAACATTTAATAGTATTTTTTAACTTTAGAAGCAATTTATTTCTCCATGGTTAAGGAAATGTTTAAAATTATTACACGGTATTTAATGATGCTGTATAATCTAAATGAGCCTTGATACTAGTATGGATGTTTATAAAGAGAGTGCATACAGAAAGTCAAATGAGTAATCTAGTCAAGGATGTTACAATGTAACGAAGCACTCTCTTTCCTAAAACATTTTAGCATGAAATCTGGTGTGGATGTGAGACTATATGCGTGAATAAATACATGAAAGATGCATGCATAAAAACATAAAACAACACATGTGGTACCAAACAAATTCATTCAATCAGTGTGAGTAGTTATTCCAGTTAGACTCTACAAAAAAAAAAATATCAGCAGCATATAATGCAAATAATGTGGTCTGGACTCAATACCGCATGTGTCTCTTGAAATGTATCTGGCCTGCTCATACTTATGCGGTCCTGTCTGAAAATGTATTTAGTGAATGCATAATCAAAGTGTAACCAAGCCAGTTTCTGTAGAACAGATATAACAAGTACCATCATGGGAAAGGGTTAATATGGAATAAAAACATTTATAAACAAACTACTGTCTTGTGATAAAATGACTACAAAAGAAAGCACTCTTACTGAAATATACAGTTAATTTCAAAGTGAAAGTGGGGCAGTCTAAGATTTTTCTTAATGAAAAATGTCGGAACATCTATGGATGTTGAGAAGACAGACAATGACTGAAGGATAAATAATATTATTTTGTTAAATAAGCACAGTCAAAAATCTTAAATGGAAGACCCTATTGTATTTGTTCCCTAGTGCAACAAAGAACTAACTGGTTGAAATGGTAATGCGCTGTATAGAAGAGGGTGTAGGGACTAAGTGATAAATGGACAAGTCTTACTTTTGCAGTCCAGCAGCTTGGTAGCAATAGATGGTCTATTGACTGAAGGCCTGTCAAGCCTGCTACAGGGAATAAAGAGATCTACGCAGCCCTAGTCAGCTACAAAAAAGAGGAGGAATTTCTACCACCTGCTGCTCGCTTCCTGCACCACAGTCCAGACATGAATGGCTACTTACCTATCCATCACTTATGAAATAACTGATCCATTTCATTCAATGCACTGCACTCTAACACATCTGAGAAACTGGGTTCCACAGTTTGTACATGTGAAAGCATACGAAAATGTGCTTGGTAGACTGGAGAACTCAAGCTACAGATTACGCTTGTGGTAGTAAACCCCAAAAAGTTAGCCAGAAAGAGAATATTTTATTATTATTATTTTTTTTTTTTTATTTTACCTGTTTGTTAATTTAATAGGGTCAATGGACACAGTTGTCCATTTTCATGGGAGACCCAGGACCACTGTCTGGTTAAGTGACTTGCTCAGAGTCATAAAGTAGGCAAATGAAGGTGAAAGAAAGCAAACTCTAGTTGTCTGCACTAACTCCCAGAAATATGTGCATGCCAGCTTTGAAACACCAAAAGTCAGCACACACTGAGTTATGGTACCCCATTAGTAAACCAGCTTTAACTAGTTCACTTCACAATAAGCACACTGAAAGTCTAGAGTGAAATGTAAAATTCACCTACCACAGGTGGTTACAGATAAAGTTTTGTTTCCAAGCAAAATTATTTTATGAAATATTTAATGAGAATTTTTTTTATTTATTTTTTATTTTTATTTTACATTTGTTAGCCGGGATGGTCTGACTGGACGAGGTTCATTTACAGCAGAGACCCAGGGAGAAAAGCACCACTTAATTAATACAGCAGGCAGTGATAATAATACATAATGTAAAGTAAAGTAAAGACTTTGTTATTGAGCAGTATTTTGTGCATAATAGAACAGTATGCAAAGAAAGATCATATCAGCAGTATATACAAGTGAACATTAAGTTAGTCATCAAAATATACAGAGAGATCACAACAACATTTCCAAATGTCAAGGGATGCCATTTGTTACTTCCATTTTTACTGAGGGTCTGATAACTGGAGAGAAGAGAGAAAGAATAGAGAAAGGTGAGGCAAATTCTAACTGGCTGAGAGGAAGTAAAGTGCATAATAAATGGCAAAAACATCTGATTGAGCATGTTGACTTTATCCAGTGATGTACCCTCCCACAGAAGTGGTACAATGAGATATACTGCCAAATGCATATGAAAGTATGGAAAATGGAACAGTCAGAAGCTGGCTAGAACCCCTAAAGTCAGTAGCAGATAGAAGAATAAAGTATGTGAAAACTATTCCATGAGATTTAGGATTAAAATGATTATATAATAGGCTTACCTGCTGCATGTCTGTATTTTCTTTCAGTTTAGTACAAATCAGACATTTTTATTAAGCTGCACGTTTCAGTCTAGAAGCACAAAGAGGTTTGTTTTTGTTAGTCTTCATTTGTAATGATTTTTCCAGCGAAAATGTTTCGGCCTTTCACAGTAATCGATGTGGTTTTCACATCAGATGCATTCAAAATCTATACAGTTTTCATTTTCTTTTTTCTTCCTCAAGCTGAGAACAAATAATGAATCTAGACTCTTTAAACATGTCCAAATATGGCTCCAGGTGATTCGGTCATGTTGACTAATGTTGACAAATGGGCATATGTATTTGCCGGTAATTAGTGGTTTCATGACCCAGCCTACTCCAACCTATGCCAAGGACCCATGCAAAAGATGGGAGGGGTGTATGTACCTCTGCTGGCCAGTGTGTGTCTGCCATAAAGCCCAGAGCAGCCCTGGGTCAATAAGCTACTGACCGGCTGGTGTCCACTTGCCCAGATTGGGTTACCTGGGATAGCTCTGTTGTGCAAAGGCTGGAGATAAAACCAATCAACCTACTAAACATGAACTTAGAATTGCTACACTTAGTGTAAATGGACCAACGGGATGCAGCTTGGAAGTGGGATGACATGATGCCAAGGAGGAGGCAGGGCATCCTTTGCATCCAGGAGACAAGATGGAAGAGAATGGTACAGCAAAGCCACTTGGCTTGGGATCCAGAATCTACTACTCAGGATGAGGACAGGCTTGAAATGGTGTGGGAATTGTGGTGAGGGAGAGGCTTCAGAAGACAGTGAGGGGATGTCATCAGAATTAGTGACAGACTCATGACAACTAGACTCCAGTATAAGATAGAGCAGTATTCATAATGTCAGCCTATGCCCAACAGCAGGGTTGTGATACCTCTCAACTTCTTGGTACAAGTAATCTGGGCACAGGCTAAAATAATGTGGGTACAATGGCTCAAAAATAGGGATAGATTTTAAATATTGTGCTTTTTAACTTAGAAAGTTGCTAAAATAACAGGATATGTGTTAGCATGCATTTTCTGAAAGATATGAAGTCTGAAATTCGTATATACATTATTATTTAGTGAGTTTAATCCTCAATGATTTACCAGAAAACCACAAATTCTATGAGAAAAAGACCAAAAATATACAGCTAAATCTATACATTCTGTGAAAATCTGGACAGTTGAGAGATATGGTTGTGACATTGAGGAAAAGAGTGTACTCAAACAGCAGTTGCAGGACCTACTAGATAAAGCAGAGCAAAATAAACTGGTGTTAATAATGGGTGACTTGAATGTACATATTGGGACAGTCAGAACAGGATATGAGAACTGTCTGGGTCCACATGGGTGGGGCAACAGGAATAAAGAAGAAGAGGTCATTCTAAACTTCTGTCTGGTAAATGGTTTGATAGTAGCCAACACATGGTTGAGAAAGAGAGACAGTCATATGATCACATACAAGAGTGGCCAATATGCAACTCAGGTAGACTTCCACCTAGTAAAGACAGGGCACTGGGCTAGAATCAGCAATTGCAAAGTCATCCCCAGTGAAACAGTTGGACCACAGCAAAAAAAAAAAAATACTGGTTGCCAGAATCAGTTGCAAGTAGTGGTCAGAGAAAGCTCTAAGGTCAACAGAGACCAGGCTGAAGACCTGTAAGTTGACTGGACAGAAAGCACAACAGTTCAAGAAATTACTCAGGGCTGTAGCACCTCAAGAAGAAGAGGAAATAGGTGGAATTGAAGAAGAATGGCAACACCTCAAAGCAGCATGTGTGAGGACTACAGAACAGATATGCAGCCAAGTCAGGTGTGGAAATAAGGTACATAAGGAAAGCTGGTGGTGGAATGCAGAAGTCCAGGAAGTCTATGAAAGAAAGAAGGAGTGCAGGGAAAAGTGGGAGATAGAAAAGATGGAACTCTAGGAAGGAATACTGGTTGGCTAAGAAACAAGCTAAGAAAGGAGTTGCAACAGCAAAGAACAAGGCATCAGAGGCACTCTACAAACTTCTGGAAAGCAAGTCAGTAGAAGGCACAAAGAAACTATATCAGGTTACAAGGCAAAGACAGAAATATAAAGACGATAGTCAGACACCCTTCATAAGGGATGCCAGCAGCAACCTGCAAACAAGTCCAGGGGGCATCAAAGGGAAATGGAAGGAGTACATCCAGCAGCTTCTGAGAGAAGAAAACCTCACAGAAGATGTACTGCCCCAGACACTGCCTATAATGAGAGAATAGGAGGAGCCCACCATACAAGAAGTAAGAACAGCACTAAGAAAAATGAAGTCAGGGAAAGCAGCAGGCTCAGAAGTGGTCACAGAAGATATGATAAAGATGCTGGGTGAGATAAGGGAGAAATGGCTCCTGAGGGTATTCAAAGCAGTGTAGAGAGAAATACATATCCCATATGACTGAAGAATAATCATACCAGTGCCGGTGTATAACAACAAAGGGGTAATTCACAACTGTGGGCAGTACAGAGGTATCAAACTCCTGTCACATTGCATGAAAGGTCTGTAAAGGGTGACTGATAAATGAATACCCAGAGAAGTAGAAAGCAGGATGGGAGATGAGCATTTTGGATTCAGATCAGGATACAGCAGAATCAATCTAATGTTTGCAGTGTGACAGATAGTGAGAAGAAACTACAGATGAGGAAAAAAAACAACTTGGCATTCCTAGACTTGGTGAAAGCATATGACAAGGTCCCAAGAAAGCTGATCTGGGCAGTACTGCGGTGGTTCAAGGTCCCAAAAACATTGGTATAATTAGTGCAAGCTATCTAAAAGGACCCAACGGCTCAAGTACAAACAGTTTTCAGTCTTACAGAGGGGCTCCTGGTGGGACTGGGTGTGCACCAGAGTTCTGCTCTGAACCCACTGCTGTTCATACTGGTGATGGACTACATTAGCAAACAGGTCAGAGGGGACAGATCAACAAAGATGCTGTATAAAGATGATGTGGCATTACAAGCAGACTCTGAGCAAGTATTTCAGCAAATGATAGGGGAATGAAATGCAAAACTGGAGGCACATGAAACTAAGTACAGATAGGACAGTGGTAATGGCAGGAAATTGGGAAAATTAGAAGAATCTGAGAATTGAGATAGAAGGAAAAATAGTCTAACAGGTTAATAGCTTCAAGTATCTGGGAGGGGTGGTTGAGTCGTAAGGAAGTCTGAATAAAGAGGTCAAAGCTAGAATCAGAGGGGCTGCAGCCAACTGGCATAGAGTGTCAGGTGTAGTACATGACAGCAGAATGCCAAAGAAGCTGAAAAGTAAGGTGTGCAAAACAGTGATGCAGCCAGTACTACTGTATGGTACAGAGACCTAGGCAGTAAAGGCAGAGCAGATGAGGAAGCTAGAGGGAATGGAAATGAAGGGCCTGAGATGGGTGGTAGGGTGCACACTGTGGGACAGATGAAGAAATGAGGACATCAGAGCAGAAGCCAAAGTAACTCTATTAGTAGAAAATATCAAAGAGAACAGATTACGCTGGTTCTAGCACATGTGCAAAAAAGCCAAAGACAATCTGGTGAAGAAGATTTGGGACAGACAGGAAGAAGGCAAAAGGAAATGAGGGCATCCAGCAAAGAGGTGAATGGATTATGTGAGAGAAAATCTGCGACAGTCAGGTGGGTGTGTTGAAGGCAGGAGTGAGGCATTGAATCAAAAGAGATGGCAACGGTTAACATGACACACCAACCACATGTAGAAAATGGGAGAAAGGGGGTTGAGGATGATGATGATGATGATGATGATGATGATGATGATGATGATGATGGTGATGATGATGATGGTGATGATGGTGATGATGATGATGGTGATGATGATGATGATGGTGATGATGATGGTGATGATGATGATGATGATGATGATTATGATTACTTTGCTCAGAATCAGATTCTTCAGCTTGAGGAGAGTTAACAGAAAAATCATACTCCCCCTCCTTGCTCATCTGGTGGGGAATCATTGTCAGTGTGAGGTGATTTTTTTTTCTTTTTATATTAGAATGTAAGAAACCAGAATTTAGCACATTAAAATCAGAGAGTAATCCCTTAGTAAACCCCAGCAAATGTTTCCTCTCCATAGCTAAAGATACAGGAGAAGAAACATTTTTTAACTTTCTGATTTTACTTCCAGGGAGACTCCCTGGAAAAACATTGACCCATGAAAGGGTAACTAACCAGGTAATCATCCACCTTACCCCAGCTAAGCAGTAAAACTTCATCCACTGTTTCCCCCAAGCCCGACAAAAAACAGTTATGTACTCACCATAACATTCCAACTGTGTTGTCCATTTTCATTCTTCCTCAACTGATGAGTTTGATCCGAAACTCAGATCCAACTCAGTCTCTTCTACCAGATTGTCAGATCCTGGAACTCTCGTGCACCTCTCTTTACCCACAATGCCCTGCTAACCTAATGCACATCAGATCGAGTTTGCTGCTCCTAGATATAAAAGGGCCACCTATTACAGAAAATACAGAGGTAGAACAGAAAAAGGAAGCTGGAGCGCAAACAAGGACAGAAGTTCCTATACAACTCTTAGATCTCTCCAGAAGCAAAAAAAGGCGAGGGCAGATGGGCAAGGAGTTGACAAATGAAAATGGACAACACCTTATGGTGATTACATAACTTTTTTATCTGATTTTGTCATTTTCATTCATTCCTCAACCAATTGGACAGAGTTTCCAGCTACTATAACCCTGGGAGACCCCTACAGAAGGATATTCCAGAGCACTGCTGAGCTAAATGCCACTCTGTTCTTGGAAATCAAATCCAACTTGCAATGAGGAATGAAAGGCAATGAAAGTGTGTGCATTAGCAGCTGCACAAGTATCATCTAAAGATGCTCTGGACCAAAAAACTGAAGAAACTACCATAGATCTTGTGGAATGAGCCCTAGAAGGTTTTGTTAAAGATAAACCCAATTTGCCAGAGACAAAGGTTATACAATCAGTCAGCCATTTTACCAATGTAACTTTAGATACTGAGTTACCTAATCTGGTAGGAGAAAAGGAAACAAATAACTAATCAGACTTTCTAAAGTCTTTGGTTCTCTGAAAGTAGAAACAAAGTTGTCTATGTACATCAAACAGATGTAACATGTACTCTCCTATGTTTGAAAATTTTGTAAAGAAAACTGGGAGATTAGTGACCTGGTTAATATTTGACTCAGAAGCCACCTTAGGCAAAAAAGAAGGTTTAGTTCTCAAAGATACCCTATTTTTTATGAAAATTTAAATAAGGAGGTTTTGAAGACAGAGCATGGAGTTCAGATACCCTTCTAGCTGATGTAATAGTTAACAGAAAAATGGTTTCCCAAGATAAAAACTTTAGGTCTTCTTTGGCTGAAGGTTCAAACAGAGACTGCATTAAGTAAAAATACCACAAAGACCACTGATACAAGCAAAAAGCAAATTTATAAAACACTTAGAGCCTCGGATTACACAGCCTTCAAAGAGTAAAGACATCACAAAACACAATTACTTAAATACAATATACATAATTAAAACAATTAATCAATTAATCATATAATCCAAATCACATACTTCCAGTTACATTCCTTGTTGAGTCCAAGAGGCTCCAAGGTACCATACTTTAAAATAAGGAGGGTTTACTTTTTAAGAAGTTTATTTTTTTAAAGTCACACATCCCCCTATACCAACAAGCAGTTGTTCCAAAACACAGCCCTTAAGTGACTCAGGTTGAGAATTATGTGCTACCATAAAATGATTACCAAGGGGGCTCTCTATTTTTTTATTTTTTATATCCCTAATGTGTTCCTGTAAGCGGACCCTGAAACTCCTATATGTTTCCCCTATATAGAACATATTACATCCACATTTCAACAGATGCACAACGCCCTCGTTATTACAATTGTATCTATGCCTGGCTACACATTTAATGTCATTAATGTGGGAAAAGGAGCTTACTATATATTGACAAATAGAGCAGCCATCACATGGAACAGTGTCATTATGTACATTCAAACTCTGGCTAATATTATGGTAAATGAAATTGATTATGTACCAGTATATCTGACAAATTCCTAGCTCTTTTATATGCAATATTCACAAAATTAGGTAATATGGAATTCAGAGTTGTATCCCTTAAAAGCATAGGCCACAAGTTCTGCACTTTTTTAACAATTTCTTCAGTTATAACATTAAAAGTAGTCACAAAGAAAACTTCTTTCTGACATCCATTATTCACAATCTTACTGACATACTTTTTCCAACTTAAACGGGCATTATAAACCTCCCCCTGATAATTAGTAGGATATCTCATATCCATATTTTTTTGTTTAGCTTCCCTAACCAACTGAACATCATAGCCTCTCTTAATAAACATGTCCTCTGCTTCTAATATTTCCCTGTCAAAATTTCTGTTTTGGCTACATAACCTATGTATTTTTAAAAATTCATTATAAGGCAATACCTTGACTAATTGTTTGGGGTGACAACTACTCCCATGTAAAAATACATTTCTATAATCAAATTTCCTATGGAGACTAGTGGTGAATCCCTCTAGACTTATATCCAAAAAATTCACTCGATGGCCTAACTACATACCATCAAAGCTCAAGCCCATAGTGTTAGATTGTAAGTCATTAACAAACTCAAGGGCCTCTGTATGACTTCCTTGGCATAAAAATATAAGGTCATCAATAAACCTGAAATATAAAATAACCTGTGATCTAAAAAAATGATGCCTGTAAACAAAATCTTCAAACTTGGCCATAACTAGGTTTGCATACATGGGAGCAAAGGCCGTCCCCATGGCAGTACCTTGTAGTTGCTGAAAAATGTCTCCTTTAAACATAAAAAAATATTTTTCAAACAAAACATAGTTAAATCTATGAAAAAATAAGACATGGGAGAGTCCCTCAAAAAATAAAACAAAGCTTGAATGCCAATTTCATGCCTAATATTGGTGTAAAGACTTTTAATGTCCAAGCATAATGAAAACATATCTGTATTCCAAACTTTTCCCCTTATTTTGCTCAAAAAATCCTGTCTTTAATATAAGAAACTGTATCCATAACATATTTTTTCAACTGTTCATGTAACACACTTATATTTAAAAAAAAATACCTTTGTGCAGAAACTATTGGTCGACCACTTATATTGGCAAGACCTTTATGTGTTTTAGGAAGACAGTAAAAAACTGCTATAGAGCAGTTATCCACTCTAAACTTTTTTCCCACATCTTTAGAAGTAAAATACCTCAACCATGAACCTTTATCTAGCAAGACTTGGTACTCTTTAATAGCTTCAAAATAACCAGAAACATCACATCTCCTATAAATTTCCACATTATTCAAATGTTTATAGCACATCTCTAAATATTGTGTGTAATGCATGATTACTATCTGGTTACCTTTGTCAGATGGTTTAACCACCCATCTTTTATCATTGCCAAATTCTAGTAGGGCTAACCACTGCTGTTTAGTTAAATTGAAACTTATGCTAGACATATTCTCAACACAATACCAGTACAATTATTCTGCCTCAAAATTAAGTGTAGCAAAATATCCTTGTAAGGTGTTGTTTACAAACGGGGAATGAAAGAACTTTTGACAGAAATAGCATCAGTATTCAGTTGGCAGTAGGCATTAAAACTATCCCCAAACAAGTCTTCCTGAAACGAAAAGCATGAATGAAAAGCACCACTTTCATTACAATCATTAGTGACACCCCCACCCTCCTGTTTAAAGTAGTACAGCAAATGTAATTTCTACTAAAAGAGAAAATGTCACTGTTAAACACGTGTAATCTTGGTAAAGCAGGTGGCATACATTTAAGACCAAGACATAACACAGACATAACAACATTGGGAATATCATAATTAGACAAATTTATTACATGTGAATTATTACAAATTTCCTTAATGCCAGAGTTTCCTTTTGTTGTACTGTCCCTTCTTGTTATAATTCTTTTGCTGGCCCCATTCATTACGGCCCCGTTTTCTGTTATTAAAGTCAGTTCTTGTTGAATTAGAGTTCCGAAAATGGTTTTGCGAGTCTTTTGGATTTTGTGTTTTAGACAGGGCCAAAAAATGCTCAACACCACCCTCAGCCCCTACACTTATGTCTGCCTCCTCAGAAGCAGCAAAAGAGACTGAGGTAGAATCAGAAACATTATTACCCCGGCCAACATCACTCCTGCAATTATTACTCCTGCTTCTTGATGAAAAAGACCTGCTGGATTTCCATTTCCAAAGAAACGCCTTGTCAAGATTATAGTCCTTAATATCCCTATTAATCTTGTTGCTTTTATGCTCTACTATCTCCTGTTCCAACCCCACAAGTCTGTCATTAATTTCTTTGAGCATATTAATAAGTTTAACTGTTGTTAGAAGTTTATGTAATTCAGCACTCACCACTCTAATTTCTTCCTTCAGCCTTCGCTGCTTTAATTCATCCCTCTCAATCAGGATGTGTGCCCATTCTATGGAGCACTGGTGATCTGCCTGTACCCATCTTTTCTGAAAAATCATATCCTCAGCATTTCCCTCCTCAAAAATCGTTGTAGGTGTTTTGTATGCTCGCAGACCTCTCAGGGTAATGTTTAGCTGCACATATCGCTGTAGGCAGAAAATGTTAATATGAGTAATTGCCTCCTTCTGCAAGAGATTTTCCAGTTTGTCTCTCAAATTCAAGGCTTCTGCCAACAAAATAGCCAAAGTAGAGGAACCCAAAGTCTGAAAGGGGTTGACAAACTGGCATTCTCATTCACCCATAAAGCGCTCCCAGGCCATAACCGGACTCCGAACAGTCGCATCATGAGCATGAGCAGCCGAATTACCAGTACCGGACGAATTCAAAGCACCAACTGCTTCCATGTTTCTGGAGCCTCTCTCATTTAACTGCAGAACAAACTGCTGAATAGCTCTTTGACTGCCATCAATCGAATCATCCCTAAAGGGACGCGACAGATTATTAGCAGGATCAGTGGCCATCCAAAAAATATAAAGTACAACCAAAGCAGAACAAAAAAGTAAAAATACCACAAAGATCACTGATACAAGCAAAAAGCAAATATATAAAACACTTAGCGCCTCGGCTTACACAGCCTTCAAAGAGTAAAGACATCACAAAACACAATTACTTAAATACAATATACATAATTAAAACAATTAATCCATTAATCATATAATTCAAATCACATACTTCCAGTTACATTCCTTGTTGAGTCCAAGAGGCTCCAAGGTACCATACTTTAAAATAAGGAGGGTTTCCTTTTTAAGAAGTTTATTTTTTAAAGTCACACATTCCCCTATACCAACATGCAGTTGTTCCAAAACACAGCCCTTAAGTGACTCAGGCTTAGAATTATGTGTTACCATAAAATGATTACCAAGGGGGCTCTCTATTTTTTTATTTTTTATATCCCTACTCTGTTCCTGTAAGCAGACCCTGAAACTCCTATATGTTTCCCCTATATAGGACATATTACATCCACATTTCAACACATGCACAACGCCCTCATTACTACAATTGTATCTATGCCTGGCTACACATTTAATGTCATTAATGTGGGAAAAGGAGCTTACTATATATTGGCAGATAGAACAGCCATCACATGGAACAGTGTCATTATGTACATTCAAACTCTGGCTAATATTATGGTAAATGAAATTGATTATGTACCAGTATATCTGACAAATTCCTAGCTCTTTTATATGCAATATTCACAAAATTAGGTAATATGGAATTCAGAGTTTTATCCCTTAAAAGCATAGGCCACAAGTTACATACTTTTTAAACAATTTCTTCAGTTATAACATTAAAAGTAGTCACAAAGAAAACTTATTTCTGACATCCATTATTCACAACCTTACTGACATACTTTTCCCCACTTAAACGGGCATTAAAAAGCTCCCCCTGATAATTAGTAGGATATCTCATATCCATAATTTCTTGTTTAGCTTCACTAACCAACTGAACATCATAGCCTCTCTTAATAAACATGTCCTCTTCTTCTAATATTTCCCTGTCAAAACTTCTGTTTTGGCTACATAACCTATGAAGTCTTAAAAGTTCATTGTAAGTCAATACCTTGACTAAATGTTTGGGGTGACAACTCCTCCCATGTAAAAATACATTTCTATAATCAAATTTCCTATGGAGACTTGTGGTGAATCCCTCTAGACTTATATCCAAAAAATTCAGTCGATGGCCTAACTGCATACCATCAAAGCTCAAGTCCATAGTGTTAGATTGTAAGTCATTAACAAACTCAAGGGCCTCTAAATGACTTCCTTGGCATAAAAAATAAGGTCATCAATAAACCTGAAATATAAAATAACCTGTGATCTAAAAAAATTATGGCTGTAAACAAAATCATCTTCAAACTTGGCCATAACTAGGTTTGCATACATGGGAGCAAAGGCCGCCCCCATGGCAGTACCCTGTAGTTGCTGAAAAATGTCTCCATTAAACATAAAAAAAATATTTTTTAAACAAAACATAGTTAAATCTATCAAAAAATGAGACATGGGAGAGTCCCTCAAACAATAAAACAAAGCCTGAATGCCAATGTCATGCCTAATATTGGTGTAAAGACTTTTAACATCCAAGCATAACCAAAACATATCTGTATTCCAAACTTTCCCCCTTATTTTGCTCAAAAAATGCTGACTGTCTCTAATATAAGAAACTGTATCCATAACATATTTTTTCAACTGTTCATGTAACAACACACATATTTTTCAAAAAATACCTTTGTGCAGAAACTATAGGTTGACCACTTATGTTGGCAAGACCTTTATGTGTTTTAGGAAGACAGTAAAAAACTGCTATAGAGCAGTTATCCACTCTAAACTTTTTTCCCACATCTTTAGAAGTAAAATACCTCAACCGTGAACCTTTATCTAGCAAGACTTGGTACTCTTTAATAGCTTCAAAATAACCAGAAACATCACATCTCCTATAAATTTCCACATTATTCAAATGTTTATAGCACATCTCTAGATATTGTGTGTAATGCATGATTACTATCTGGTTACCTTTGTCAGATGGTTTAACCACCCATCTTTTATCATTGCCAAATTCTAGTAGGGCTAACCACTGCTGTTTAGTTAAATTGAAACTTATGCTAGACATATTCTCAACACAATACCAGTACAATTATTCTGCCTCAAAATTAAGTGTAGCAAAATATCCTTGTAAGGTGTTGTTTAAAAACGGGGGAATGAAAGAACTTTTGACAGAAATAGCATCAGTATTCAGTTGGCAGTAGGCATTAAAACTATCCCCAAGCAAGTCTTCCTGAAACGAAAAGCATGAATGAAAAGCACCACTTTCATTACAATCATTAGTGACACCCCCACCCTCCTGTTTAAAGTAGTACAGCAAATGTAATTTCTACTAAAAGAGAAAATGTCACTGTTAAACACGTGTAATCTTGGTAAAGCAGGTGGCATACATTTAAGGGTCTACGTTATAACAGCGATCAAAAGATCGAATGCAGTTATATCGACCACAAAAGAACGAAAACGAAAAGATCAAACAGCCAGAACAGTGAATTATTTCCCAGGGAAAAAATTTGCTGTTCCCAAAAAAAAAAAAAAAAAAAACACTAAACACTATTTTAAGTGGGGGGGCTTCGCCCCCCCCCACTTAAATATACCAACTCCAAGATCGCACTACAGTGCCGAAAACAGCAAACTGATGGAAGTGGCCAAGTGACTTCTTTCCTAGGGAAAGAATTCACTTAAAAGCCGCTTCGTCATTTTGCATTTTTGACATTTACAGTTCGATGAAGATGCATTCAACATAATGTGTCTTCATTTTTCTGACAGGAACCCTAAATTTAAGACCAAGACATAACACAGACATAACATCAGGAATATCATAATTAGACAAATTTATTACATGTGAATTATTACAAATTTCCTTAATGCCAGAGTTTCCTTTTGTTGTACTGTCCCTTCTTGTTATAATTCTTTTGCTCGCCCCATTCATTACGGCCCCGTTTTCTGTTATTAAAGTCAGTTCTTGTTGAATTAGAGTTCCTAAAATGGTTTTGCAAGTCTTTTGGATTTTGTGTTTTAGACAGGGCCAGAAAATGCTCAACACCACTCTCAGCCCCTACACTTATGTCTGCCTCCTCAGAAGCAGCAAAAGAGACTGAGATAGAAGGAGAAACATTATTACCCCGGCCAACATCACTCCTGCAATTATTACTCCTGCTTCTTGATGAAAAAGACCTGCTGGATTTCCATTTCCAAAGAAACGCCTTGTCAAGATTATAGTCCTTAATATCCCTATTCATCTTGTTGCTTTTACGCTCTACTATCTCCTGTTCCAACCCCACAAGTCTGTCATTAATTTCTTTGAGCATATTAGTAAGTTTAACTGTTGTTAGAAGTTTATGTAATTCAGCACTCACCACTCTAATTTCGTCCTTCAGCCTTTGCTTCTTTAATTCATCCCTCTCAATCAGGATGTGTGCCCATTCTATGGAGCACTGGTGAGCTGCCTGTACCAATCTTTTCTGAAAAATCATATTCTCAGCATTTCTCTCCTCAAAAATCGTTGTAGGTGTTTTGTATGCTCGCAGACCTCTCAGGGTAATGTTTAGCTGCACATATCGCTGTAGGCAGAAAATGTTAATATGAGTAATTGCCTCCTTCTGCAAGAGATTTTCCAGTTTGTCTCAAATTCAAGGCTTCTGCCGACAAAATAGCCAAAGTAGAGGAACCCAAAGTCTGAAAGGGGTTGACAAACTGGCATTCTCATTCACCCATAAAGCGCTCCCAGGCCATAACCGGACTCCGAACAGTCGCATCATGAGCATGAGCAGCCGAATTACCAGTACCGGACGAATTCAAAGCACCAACTGCTTCCATGTTTCTGGAGCCTCTCTCATTTAACTGTAGAACAAACTGCTGAATAGCTCTTTGACTGCCATCAATCGAATCATCCCTAAAGGGACGCGACAGATTATTAGCAGGATCAGTGGCCATCCAAAAAATATAAAGTACAACCAAAGCAGAACAAAAAAGTAAAAATACCACAAAGATCACTGATACAAGCAAAAAGCAAATATATAAAACACTTAGCGCCTCGGCTTACACAGCCTTCAAAGAGTAAAGACATCACAAAACACAATTACTTAAATACAATATACATAATTAAAACAATTAATCAATTAATCATATAATTCAAATCACATACTTCCAGTTACATTCCTTGTTAAGTCCAAGAGGCTCCAAGGTACCATGCTTTAAAATAAGGAGGGTTTCCTTTTTAAGAAGTTTATTTTTTAAAGTCACACATTCCCCTATACCAACATGCAGTTGGTCCAAAACACAGCCCTTAAGTGACTCAGGCTTAAAATTATGTGTTACCATAAAATGATTACCAAGGGGTCTCTCTATTTTTTTATTTTTTATATCCCTACTGTGTTCCTGTAAGCAGACCCTGAAACTCCTATATGTTTACCCTATATAGGACATATTACATCCACATTTCAACACATGCACAATGCCCTCATTATTACAATTGTATCTGTGCCTGGCTACACATTTAATGCCATTAATGTGGGAAAAGGAGCTTACTATATATTGGCAAATAGAGCAGCCATCACATGGAACAGTGCCATTATGTACATTCAAACTCTGGATAATATTATGGTAAATGAAACTGATTATGTACCAGTATATCTGACAAATTCCTAGCTCTTTTATATGCAATATTCACAAAATTAGGTTTTATGGAATTCAGAGTTTTATCCCTTAAAAGCATAGACCACAAGTTACGGACTTTTTTAACAATTTCTTCGGTTATAACATTAAAAGTAATAACCAAGAAAAGGACATTGAATCAGGAACCAAACTTGAAAAATAACCAGGATTTTATTGAATCGAACCACTCATGTCACATAAAAAAACGTAGCACCAACCAAGAGAATCCACCACACATTAACGCTATTCAATAATACTGCGTTTTCGTCACAACCAGCTGGACTTCATCAGATAATTCTATTGCATCAAATTATTCCCCTTTTATATGTATCTCAATGAATTAATTAATCAATTAATACATTAAAAAGTTTTTTTAAAAAGGGTTTTTAAAAGGATATTCCATTTTAATTTCATATATTTTATAAATAAATCCCTTATTTCTCATATTTACTACAATACATGAATGCAATAAAATAAAAATTGTATATAATTTAATGTGTGCATTTTAAATATTTTAAAACAATTAATAAAATGTTCAGAACAGATTATTTTGTTTGAACCACTGTATCACTTGTCCTATAATGCTATCTAGTGGCCATTTCTCTTATTACAATTAAATGAACAACATTCAAAGGTTAAAAAAATCTCCCTTATTAAAGGTTAATTAAATGGTATTTTTAAACACTATAAACCTAACATATACCATATACATCCTACCTTGAGCTTCAACTACATAAACTTATGATAACAGTTTTGAAAAATATTGTAAAAAAATCTCAATATAACTGTTTAAAATTCATGAAAAAGACATTTTAAAAACACATATTTAAAATAGATTGATGTTACCATTATTATAATTTAGCTGCCCTTAACTTCAAAATGGGTATAATGCTGATATATTCATTTAACCCTGGTGGATTATAAGCTTCAAGAGTCATTTGCCACCACAATTCTCTATACTCTAACATTTCTTCCCAGGGTCCACCTCTTATGTCTTTTTCTGTATGTTCTAATACGGAGAAACTAAAACTAGCTTGTGTGCATTCCTTACTATGCTTATACAAAGCATTAGTTTCTTTACAATTCTTCATATCGTTAAGGTGCTCATAGATTCTCCTTTTAAGTCTCCTTTCGGTTTTCCCTACGTAGAAAGACTGGCATGAACCAGGGTTAAATGAATATATCAGCATTATACCCATTTTGAAGTTAAGGGCAGCTAAATTATAATAATGGTAACATCAATCTATTTTAAATATAAGTGTTTTTAAAATGTCTTTTTCATGAATTTTAAACAGTTATATTGAGATTTATTTACAATATTTTTCAAAACTGTTATCATAAGTTTATGTAGTTGAAGCTCAAGGTAGGATGTATATGGTATATGTTAGGTTTATAGTGTTTAAAAATACCATTTAATTAACCTTTAATAAGGCAGATTTTTTAACCTTGAATGTTGTTTATTTAATTGTAATAAAAGAAATGGCCACTAGATGGCATTATAGGACAAGTGATACAGTGGTTCAAACAAAATAATCTGTTCTGAACATTTTATTGTTTTAAAATATTTAAAATGCACACATTAAATTATATACAATTTTTATTTTATTGCATTCATGTATTGTAGTAAACATGAGAGATAAGGGATTTATTTATAAAATATATGAAATTAAAATGGAATATCCTTTTAAAAACCCTTTTTAAAAAAACTTTTTAATGTATTAATTGATTAATTAATTCATTGAGATACATATAAAAGGGGAATAATTTGATGCAATAGAATTATCTGATGAAGTCCAGCTGGTTGTGACGAAAACGCAGTATTATTGAATAGCGTTAATGTGTGGTGGATTCTCTTGGTTGGTGCTACGTTTTTTTATGTGACTTGAGTAGTTCGATTCAATAAAATCCTGGTTATTTTTCAAGTTTGGTTCCTGATTCAACGTCCTTTTCTTGGTTATTAGTTGTGTCTGCACCTTTGACTTGGGTTTCATAGTAATTTGGTGCTTGATGGAGAATCAGGAAGTTCCTGCTAGTTTGCAGCAGGAGGACCTAGGACTAACGCGCAAATTGATTGGGCAGCTCACGGAGCTGATCAACCTCCTTACGCCAGTAGCTTCTTCTATCCTTTCTTCACGAGACAAGAACACTGGAAACATTCCCTGTAGGACCGAAGGGTCGACCATCCTGAATGGAAAACCTAAAGAAGTAAAGGATTGTGAGCTTATGGGTGCCAGAAGAGACGCCGGCTGTATAGATGAACAAGCGGGGAGTAGTTTTAATCCAGCGGAGACTCCAGTTGCTTTAAAGGATTTAATACGAGGTGAATCTGGTTTGGCTATGGCTAAGGAGAAGCGCGACGCTCGACCACATTCCACTGATAAACAAAAAGGTACTGTTACTCGTATTAAAGACTTAAATGCTTGGCTATGTCGCCAATATGCATTTAAAGACAATTCAAAAAATATTTTTGTGTGCACCAACGACTTTACATACAAAGACAATTTAAACAATCTGTATAAGCTTATGAATAAGCATAGAGTGTTGAATGTCGAAAACACATATTTAAATGAATGTATCTCTAAGGAAATAGTACTAAAAGGGTTACGCATTTATAAATATCCTAATAATGTAATACCAGGTTCAATATTTCATTTAGAACTGTTAGATATTTTCAATAAATGTGGTATAGAAATGTTGAAACTTATGGTAAAAGAGAATATAAGAATTCAGGAAGACATTTACCAGGAAATAGAAGCATTGGATAGAGTCATTACCAATGATTTGATTTTTTTCTATTGAGGAAGAAAAAGTTAAATATTTTAATATTAGAACTGAAATAGATAAGAACATGGATGAGTTAGTCCAAAGGAAAGTTAAAAAATAGAACGTGATCTGGATGAATATAAGCACAATACAAGTTATCCTAATCCCCCACCCCGGAGGAGGCAGAGGGAAACTTATTATAGAAACCATGACAAGGACACGGGTGAATTTATAGAAAATAATGATCCACAAGAAGTAATACCTTTTTGTGAGGAAGAGTTCCCACCTCTGAGGAGATCCGAAAGAATTTTTAATAAATATGGGGAAAGAGAAGGAAATTTTCCTTGGAGGGGGGGAAGAGGGAGGGGGAAATATTAATTAATTTTAATTTAACCCCTTTAACCCCCACCCTCCCCAAATGTGATGAGATCACCCATGTTGATAACAAATGGACATATAACAACTTTCACATATATAACTTCAGCCCATTAAACCTGGAAAAGGGACACTTTAATCTTTTTTCTAAGGGCCTTAAATTTATTCCCTCCACCAAAGGAGATTTGGCTAAATCCTTGTTAGAGATAAAAATATTTTTAAGGAAAATTAACTTAAAACTTCTTTTTCCTAACAATGTACAAGCTACTAGTTTAAATCTGAAGCGTAGGTCCACTTACAATCCACCCCTACACCCGCAATTAAGAAACTTTGAAAAAAGTGATTGAGAAAGAAATTAGAAAAGAGGAATTAAATGGTTTGAGGTACCACAACAATTTAGAAATGGATGAAAAAAATATTTTATATGCTCTGAAGAAAGATATGAACCTAAGATTCATGAAACCAGATAAAGGGGGAGGCATCGTAATAATGGAAAATATGGAGTATGACAGTAGAATGTATAAAATTTTGTGGGATGACAATAAATACCAACCTGTGTCTAAAAATGAGATAAACATAGCATATAATAAAATAGATATTAATCTAAATGAGATGGTACTTGAAGGGTTAATTGATCTTGAAACTTTTAATTTTTTGAGAGTAGAAAAACCTAAAGTACCCTCGATATTTGGCATCCCTAAAATACATAAGAATGAGTTGGATCCCCCATTAAGACCAATAGTTTCGGCCAATGGTTCAAAAACTCATTCATTGGCCAAATTTGTGGACACTAAGACCAAAAAGTTATGGGTAGAACGTGAACAAATATTGAAAGATTTCTGGGACCTGCTTAAAGTTATTTCAGATATAAAAGACATAGACGATTTAATTTTCGTAACCATAGATGTTATAGATCTATTCCCATCCATTCCTCATGGAGAAGGTACAGAAATGTTTGAGGAAATAATATTTGAGGATAAAAATATGTCCAATAATGACAAAATAGTGAGTGTATGGCTGATGGAAATGGTGTTGCATAATAATTTCTTGTTCTTTAATGGTGAATTTTTTAAACAAGTTCAGGGAGTAGCTATGGGGGCAGCATGTGCCCCCCACCTATGCTAACTTGGTATTAGCCAAATGGGAGGAAAAATACGTGTTACAAAGTGAATTCAAGTCCTCCTGGGTTATTTATCGTAGGTTTCTGGATGACATTGTATTATTTTGGACTGGAGGGGAGGAAAAGTTAAATGCTTTTTTGTTATACCTTAACAACACCTCCATTTTTTTGAAATTTACCCATAAGGTATCTACTAATGCTGTACAATATTTAGATATTGAAATTTATAAGAAGGATAGTCATTTGGAAACTAGAGTGTATAGAAAACCCACCTATTGTAATTCCTTTTTACACTTTGACAGTGCTCACCCTATACATGTTAAAAAGAACATCATTAAAGGTCAGTTTGTGAGAGGATGTAGAATGACCAGTAGTGATCAAGACTTTGCTATTGAATGTGAGTTGCTAGAGAATATGTTCAAAGAAAGGGGATACCCGAATAGTTTTATTAAGGAAATTAGAGAAGAGGTGGTAAAAGCCAGGGGAACTAAATTTCCTCCTATAGTGATAGGTAAAGAAAAAGAGAAAGAAGTAGTTCCCAGTATGAAAAACATTAAAAAACAGGAAAATTTTCACCTAGCTCTTACATTGGAATTCAACACCATTAACAGTAAAATAAGGAGTATTTTTAACAAAGAGTGGGATAGATTCATGAATTTAATGGAACTAGATTTTGGTAGTAATGGTCCAGTGAAGATTGTATATAAAAATTCATTAAGTATAAGAAACTTATTAGAAAGAAAAAATTCTATAAATCCACAGGATAGAAGGAGGAAAGGCACCTATAAATGTGGAAGATGTGCCCAGTGCACTTATGTATCGAATAGTAATGTCATAAATATAAGTAGTAGAAGTAAAACCATTGTTAATGATAGACATTTTTACAATTGTGAGTCCTCAGGTTTAGTTTATTTGGCAGTATGTACAAAATGCCAGTCTTTCTACGTAGGGAAAACCAAAAGGAGACTTAAAAGGAGAATCTATGAGCACCTTAACGATATGAAGAATTGTAAAGAAACTAATGCTTTGTATAAGCATAGTAAGGAATGCACACAAGCTAGTTTTAGTTTCTCCGTATTAGAACATACAGAAAAAGACATAAGAGGTGGACCCTGGGAAGAAATGTTAGAGTATAGAGAATTGTGGTGGCAAATGACTCTTGAAGCTTATAATCCACCAGGGTTAAATGAATATATCAGCATTATACCCATTTTGAAGTTAAGGGCAGCTAAATTATAATAATGGTAACATCAATCTATTTTAAATATAAGTGTTTTTAAAATGTCTTTTTCATGAATTTTAAACAGTTATATTGAGATTTTTTTACAATATTTTTCAAAACTGTTATCATAAGTTTATGTAGTTGAAGCTCAAGGTAGGATGTATATGGTATATGTTAGGTTTATAGTGTTTAAAAATACCATTTAATTAACCTTTAATAAGGGAGATTTTTTAACCTTTGAATGTTGTTTATTTAATTGTAATAAAAGAAATGGCCACTAGATGGCATTATAGGACAAGTGATACAGTGGTTCAAACAAAATAATCTGTTCTGAACATTTTATTAATTGTTTTAAAATATTTAAAATGCACACATTAAATTATATACAATTTTTATTTTATTGCATTCATGTATTGTAGTAACTATGAGAAATAAGGGATTTATTTATAAAATATATGAAATTAAAATGGAATATCCTTTTAAAAGCCCTTTTTAAAAAAACTTTTTAATGTATTAATTGATTAATTAATTCATTGAGATACATATAAAAGGGGAATAATTTGATGCAATAGAATTATCTGATGAAGTCCAGCTGGTTGTGACGAAAACGCAGTATTATTGAATAGCGTTAATGTGTGGTGGATTCTCTTGGTTGGTGCTACTTTTTTTATGTGACTTGAGTGGTTCGATTCAATAAAATCCTGGTTATTTTTCAAGTTTGGTTCCTGATTCAACGTCCTTTTCTTGGTTATTGGTTTTGCCTGCACCTTTGACTTGGTTAACATTAAAAGTAGTCACAAGGAAAACTTTTTTCTGACATCCATTATTCACAACCTTACTGACATACTTTTCCCCATTTAAACGGGCACTATAACGCACCGCCTGATAATTAGTAGGATATCTCATACCCATAATAGATTGCATTAAGGCCTGAAGCATTACATTTAAATCCCAAGGAGGAGTAGGATCTTTTAATAGAGATCTAAGCAAAGAAGATCCATTCAGAAAGGCCTTGCATAATTTAAAAGAAGCTAACACAGTTATTTTCACCATGTGAAAATTAGAGATGGCAGCCAAATGGACTCTAATAGTTGAGAAACTAGCTCCTTCATTAAAGATTGAAGCTAAAAACTCAAGGATTGTTGACATAGTCACTGAAAAAGGGTCCAGATATTTGCTAAGAGCCCAGAAGACAAATCTTTTCCATTTACTCTTGTAAGTCTTTCTAGTAGAGGCCTTATAGGAAGATAAAATGTGGCAGAGTAGAGAAGACAATGTGGGCTGCTGGGCTGCTAGCAATTAGTGGAACTGGAGAAACCAGGTGATCAACTTGAAGCCTGTAATGTCCAGATGAGTGGTGCTTGTCAGGTGAGGCAGGAAGTCTGGAGTTAAGTCCAGAATCCAAAGTGCATATAGAAAATGAGACCAGAGGAATAGGAATCAAATCTGACATGGCCAAAAGGGGTTGACGAGGATAACTGTGCTCTTCAACCAAACTGCTTTGTGTAGAAACTTGAGAATTAGTAGCAAGGGAGGAAATGCATAAAGGAGACCAGAGGGCCAGTCATGAACTAGACCATCTTTCAGTGACTCTCCCAATGGAAGGATCAAAGTAAAGGACCTGCTGCATTCATTGTTGAGGGGAAAGGTAAATAGATCACAGCAATGCTGGCCCCAGCTGCCCCCACTGATGGACAATTCTCTCCACCACATTGAAATTGAGAGACTACTCATGAGGCATCAGAATGGACCTGCTTAGTTTGATTGCTATCACGTTGGTTTTCCCCTGAATGTGCATTGTTATTAAAAAATGATAGTAAGACATCACCCACACCTACTGTCATACTCTCATAGCTTCTCAGCAAAAAGGGTAAGATCTGGTTCCCCTTTGATTGTTGGTGTTCCAGACTAATGACATATTGTAGGAATGTATTGCAATTGTCTCAGATCGGAGAATATATAGAAAGGCAATGCTAGGTGGACAGTCCTCATCTCCATGACACTGATATGTATTTTGGCCCCTTCGGGGGACAATGTACTTTGGACAGTCCTTCCCATGTAGTGCCCCCGACCTGAGCTTGGAAGTTTCCATGGTCACTGTGGCCTTGGGCAAGGGAAGAACAAATGGACGTCCTTCACAGAGCTGGTTTGAGTGAATCCACCAAAGAAGATATCTTTTGCACACTTGTGTGATCTTGACCGGAGCGGATAATGGCTGTTGAAAAATGGACCATTGAGTAGAGAGAGTCCACTGAAGTATTCTCATGTGGAACCTAGCTAGCAGAATGAGGGTGATAGCTGCTGCCAAGCATTGCAGAGCTTGTAATATTAATTGAGCTGGAAGGAAAGAACTTTGAATCACTTTCTTGTCTTGGTACTTCAGATTATTTATTCAAGTAAAGGGAAGAGAGGCTATCTGAATGACTGTGTCCATATGAGCACCTATGAATTCCATACTCTGTGCAGGAGTGAGATGAAATAATTCACTGTTATTCCCAGATGAGAACATGACTGGTGCAAGTAGTCCATTGCCTGAAGAAGTCAATGCCTGGTTGGCGTAGTTAGGAGGAAGTCATCTAGATATGAAAACACCCAGAATCTCAGCAGTCTGAAGTGACTGCTACCACTGCCATGTATTTGGTGAACACCCTGGGGCTGTGGTGAGACCAAAGGGAAGTGCTCTGAACTGGTAATGACTGGCTCCCAGATGGAAGTGTAGGTATCTCCTGGAGCTCCTGTTCATTTTGATGTGATAGTATGTATCCTAAAGATTTGTTGAGCACATCCAGTCTTCCTTTTGCAACAGCGGCAAAATGGACTGAACGGTGGCCATCCAAAATGTTGTATATTGAACAAACTGGTTTAACTTGCTGAGATCCAGAACTGGTCTCAAGTCCCCTGTCTTTTTGTGGCACTAAGAAGAATCTTGAGTAAGTTCTGGACCCACTCTGGTCTGGGGGATCTCTTGAATGACTCTTTTTTTCTAGCAGCTTTTTTTATTTCCAGAGATGCTGCTTCCCTCTGACTGTAACATAAGAAATTTTCTTCATAACTTTGGGAGGGGCTGGGGAAAATTGTATGGTATAATCCCTGGATATAATCATTTGCACCCATGACTCTTTTGTGATAGATAGCCAGGCTGTCTGGTGCAGGGATAAATGACCCCCGACTGCCTCTAGAGAGGGACAGTTGTGCTTCCCTTCAGGAGCGCTGATGGAGCCTATCTGAGAAAGAATCTCTAAATCCCTGGTTCTGCAGACCACCTCTACCATGACAATGGTGTCTTTCATTTTAGATTCCCCCTCGGACCCTGGGGGAGGTATCTCCACATGAATCCTGGAAAGGAGCCTGGGACTTCTTAAACCACATCTTTTTGCCACCTTGCAGGTTCCTAGAAAAGGGCATTTGAGGGGTAGAAAAATGTACACCCATGACAGACAGGGTCTTTCCCCTCTTGTTCACACCTGGTGAGCATGTCTGTAGCCTTAGGACCAAACAGAAAAGATCCATCAAAGATCACATTGACAAATAAAGAATCAAATGTTTCCACAAAATCACATAAGTGCATCCAGGCATGTCTCCTGATGGCTATGTCTGAACCCACCACCTAAGAGGTACCTTCCACAGCATAGGAGATTGACTTCATAGATACATTGGAGAGTGGCCAGCTGTGAGGAGATTCTGTTTCCATCCTCAGAGGACATGGACCCAGAAAGAAAGCTCCTTTATCAAATCTCGTTGCAGTCTTGTAAAATGTGCCAAGTAATTCAGCAACCTAAGTGCAAAGGTTTCTGAAGCATAAATACACTTCCCAAATCTGTCCAATGCCCTAGATTCTCTATTAGGGGATGGCCAGAAGAATTCTGTTCTGCTAGTTCCTTTCTTGTAGCTGAAGCCACAATCATGGCATCAACAGGTCTGACCTTGTTCCAGTGTGCACAAACTTTAGGGGGAGCAAGAATTTTATCTGGTCTTTTTGGTATTGGCTCAACAGTGTCCAGCTCCTCCCATGCCCACTGAGAGACCTAAGTCAATCAGCACTTCAGCTGTGTGAGTCATCCAGAAGTAGATGGGCCAGATGTGAAAGCCTCCAGGAAACCAATTCCTCCTGGGAGTGGATATCAGAAGACCAACCACCTTTTTGTTTCAAGAGCTCCAGGATATCTCCAAAGGAGACATCATTAGATGGTATTCTGGAGGACTCCTCCCCCTCATCTAAATCAGTGTCCTCTGTGAGAGATTCCTGGGGGGAATCCAAGTGCCACCTCTTGTATGTCCTCTTTCAGGGGACTTCCTCAGTGGGATGTTCTGGGGAAGCGTCAGAAGAGATAACAATGCCCTGATGGACTGGCAGGAAGCTCACTTGGGTTGGCTGAGCCAGTGGAAGAGATGATTGAGGCTCAGAATACAGAACAGTATGAGGCAGGGTTGTCTGATCCAATGAGGACAGGGATGGCTGTTCTCTAGTCATGGAGAAAACCCTCTCCACAACCTCAAAAGCAAAATGACTAAGAGAAACAGAATTTGATGGCTTCAAGGTTGGAACCTATCAGATCGTCGGCTCCTGCAACCATATCATTGCTCCACCCAAGGAGGGAGATGGACTTGAACTATCCAGCTCCAAGGCTCTGGTGGGAAGAGATGGCTCCAAAAGTTTCAAAGTTGACTCCAAGCCCCTGGATCCAACACTGATGCTTCAGCTCTGAGTGCCCTCTGGCTCCGAAATACTGAGTGCTGGTCGGCTGAGGGGAAAAGATCAGTGGCGGCTGGTGACTTCAAATTAAAGGAGGGCTGCAGGAGACAGCTGCTGAATGGGTGGGGCCAATGGGAAGGGGTGTGGCCAGCTAGAAAGGGGTGGGGCTATGCTCAAAACCACAACAACTGGAACTTTAATTAAATATGCTGCCCTGGGTGCCAAACAGTCATTACGAGAGTCCAATCAAGACAAAATGAAGTGTAGAAGAAAAAATATTTCAATGTGTTGGCTACATCCCAACTTACTTAATATCCAGATGGAAACAGGTTGTGAGGCATGAAAAAATAAATTACTATTTAAATACATTACTGGAATGCCAGTCAAAATCAAGTATAAAAAAACAAGCAGCACTCAACTCAAACCACTACTCCTTGCACTGCATTTCTAATTATAATTTATATTCAGCTTTATAAAATTACCAAGTAACATGCTGAAAGTAGCAATCTCTGTGATACCCCCACTTGTAAAAATGTTTCTTATCCAAAAAAGACCTGCTGCCTGACACAACTATCTACTTGTTTCATGGGGAAGACATGATTAAAGTAAAAAATGAACAGCAAACAAGAAACAAGCTCAAGATAAATTGCTTAAAGGATTCCTGCACAAGTTATGGACCGCACATGATAGTTTGGCATTCTGTTTAGTTTACGGGTAAGCCTGCAAAGATGACTGCAAGTCTCCACCAAAAGATGACTGCAAGTCTCCAACAAATGTAATGAGCTTCTGAAAATACTGTAATCCTGTCCTTTTATTACAAATACTGTCATATGCATTTCAATACCCAAGGCTTATACATTATCTAGTTATGTAAATATTCTCGGCATGGCAACAACGAAAAGGCTTTCAATGCTGGTAATTCTTTAACAGTATGCTTATTAAAGCTTACTTGCCTCTTACAATCTCCAACAAGCTTACCTGATGGTCATTAAATCATTGCTACTTAAACAGAGCAACAGGGCACTGTGACAGCATGCATTTCCGGAATAATAAGAAGCATAAATCAACAGTATAAAAATATGACTGAAAACCAGAACATTCTGCAAAATCAAAAACAGATGAAAAGCCACGGTCATACTTGTGGTCTGCCTTGGATGGGGGAATACTCTGGACACTTACAATGCATAACTGCTCCTTGCCTTCCTTGGACACATCCAGAGCCACTGCAATGGGGAGTGGGGTGCAACAAATATGTCACAATTTGAAATGTCTCTGGCTGACAGTGATGGCTTTGACACTCATACCTCTCAACTTCAGAGCAAGAAATGTGGACAAAGCCATACATAGAACTAGAAGTGGGACACAGGCCCAAAAATAAGGACAATTTTTAAATATTGCTCTTATTAACTTAGATAATAGAACAGTAGTAGGTCTTGCATTAGTACGAATTTTCTGAAGGGTATGAAATCTGAAACTCAAATGTCTGTCATTATTTTCTAACTTCAATCTTTAATGACTTGCCACTAATTTGCCAGAAAACCACAATTTTACAGACTAAACTGTGATGCAAAAATATAAAGTTGCCACACAATACAGCTGGAAACCTGTCAAAAAAGGGACACCTTTTTAATATTAACACTGCTAACTTGAGCAGCTAATAAAATAAGAGAATCTACATGCATTTCTGAAATAAAAGTAATCTATAACTCTGATATTTACAGTTATATATAATTGTAAACCCTCCACGTTTTCTTCCAAAATTGCCATTTTGAGGGATTATTAGGGGAGAACAACATTTTGAGCCAAAATTGGGGACAATGGAGAGGTTTGGATATTCCTAATTTTACAAAGCGATTTGCATGTACCTCTCAACCTCTTAATGCAGGAAATCTGGACAAGGCCAAATATATTGGGGGACCATACAAACACTACTAAAAATTGCTCTTATATAAACTTAAGACAGTTGATAGAATAACAGGCCTTGCACTAGCATGCATTTTTCTGAAGGTTATGACGTCTGAAACTCAATGTCTGTCATTTAGTGACTTAATTCCTAAATGATTTGATAGAAAACCACACATTTTATGAGGAACAAACCAAAAATAAGAAGCAAATATCTATTCATTCTGCAAACATATGGACAACTGAGAGGTATAGTTCAACTGGGGCTGTCTGAGTTTGCTACCCCCCTCACAAAATCATGGTCGAATGGAGCCTCCCCCCTGCAGCCATTCCAATGTCCCATTCCTTGGTTATTTTGCCCCATTTACCATAAACACTGTAATGTGCATACTACTTTACATCTGCAATGGTTTAGATTTCATTTGAAAGTTTTATTTTGCATTTTACAGCACAAACCCTAATAGATATCTGTTAAACAAAGCAATGCAGTCTCACAATGAAAATAGACTTAGCATTAAAACTTCTCTGCCCTTGAAACTCACATGCATTGAAACAGCATTGAAACCCACATTCAAAGAAAATACATTTTGCCAGTGGCAGATAAAGATTAACTCTGGGCTGTTTTCAAAATCATAGGCCCCTTCAACATGAAACATACACATGCTCTTTGATGCACCTTCCTGACTGTACTACATTATATTCCTTGTACAATACAGTACAGTTGTTAGAGGGCATTTTAAATTTATTGTTTTGAACATTTTTCCAGTAAACAATGAAACAAAATGCATACAACAATGACAAAACTGCCCAATTCAGAACATTTCCATCATAAAAAGTCTACTCAACCTTCTATAGTCCACCAGTATCAGTAAATGTGCACAATCTCTGAAGTAGTAAAATCCACATTAAAGAAATCTGTAACTAATAAAGAGGTTGCTGCTAACAAACAACTTTATATGTCATTGTTTCATCTACAAATAAAGTGCCTCTTGCTCTTGAAGAATAAATTGCCTATGTTGCATGCATTAAAAAAATGATAAGCTAGCAATACCGCAATAGGGAATGGATAGCAAACTGATAACAGGTTCATAGCTACTAGGTATCTTTGCCAAAAAGGACTGCAGCATCCACCCCCTTTACAACACAGTACAGTATCAGCAATGCATCTACCTACTGTGGGAGTAGAACCCACAGCCTTCAGCATCAAAAGCAAGTACACTACCTGTTGTGCTATTAACAATGCAAGCAGACTTAGCATAAGCAGCACTAAACTTTTGTTCCCCTGCAGGTCTCAACTCCTTGTAAAATCTAGTCGACACTCAGCTGTATCTCTGAACTTTGCAGCACAAGAAATCTGGAAAAAGCCAAAATTTATTGGTGGGGACAAAAGGTCAAAAACTAGGGACACATTTTAAACATTGCTTGTATAATGTTGGAAAGTTGCTAGAATAAAATGCTGTGTTACCACCATACATTTCACTGCCACGTCTTGAACCCAGGGGACCCTGTGCAAAACAATCAGAACAACATACCACTATGCCAAATCAGCTGTTTTGTGAAAGGAAGATGGAAACTTAAATGGCTACCATTTAGTGAATTCAGTTCTCACCATAGCACAGCTGTCAACCTCTTAGCACAAAACACCTGAACAAAGCCAATAATGGGTGAATACAGCCCCCAAACATTCAGTGAATTCAATCCTCACCATAGCTCTCAACCTATTAGCAAAAAACACCTGGACAAAGCCAGTAATGGGGGAATATAGTCCCCAAACATATTCAGTGAATTCAGTTCTTACCATAGCTCTCAACCTTAGCACAAAATCTGGATGAAGCCAATAATGGTGGAATACAGTCCCAAAAATAGGGACACATTTCAAATATCCATCTTATACACTTAGAAAATTGCTAGAATAAATGTTTTTGTGTTACCATGCACTTTCTGAAGAATATGAAGTCTGATATTTAAATGTGTGTCATTTTTAACATTTGTTAACCATGAAAGTCTGACTTGGAACAAAAGCTAATTTTTAGCAGAGGCCCAGGGAGAAACACTCCAGACAGACACATGTCTTTGTAAGATGGGAGGACACTAGAGGAAACAAAAACAGGGAGGGCATACAGACTCCATACAGATGGTAAGGCACCTCAGCCAAGAATCAAACCAGAGAACATGTAGCTGTCAGGCAACAGTGCTACCACTGCACCAATGCACTAGTGGGCTTTGCAAGAACACAAAAATACGGAAACCACAGATTTTATGAGGAACAGAACAAGTGTGAGGGAAAAATCTGCAACATTTTTACAAATGGTGGTGGGTAGGGAATTCAGGCTCTTGTCACCTGGGCCCAAGGTGCAGGGTTCAAGCCTTATTCTCTACCCACCACCATGTAGCACCTGGGGCATTACACACACACACACACACACACACACACACACACACACACACACACACACACACACACACACACACACACACACACACACACACACACACCACCTGGATAGATGTAGATTCCTTTGTTGCAGCATTAAATCCACAGCCATTGGAGCACTACAAGCCTGCCCATACACTACATCCTTCCCTACGTCCATTGGAGCATTAATTCCACCACAGCCTGCAAAATGTTCTTCCCCCGACGAGACTCCCAGCTTGCCGATGTTGCAGTCCAAGTCCGATCCCTTTCCAGCAACAGTCTATGTAGTTACAACTGCATAGACTTCTGGGATCTCTGCTCTTGAATGTTTCCTAATCTGGACTGCTGCTGAGACAGTCTGCACATGCTCCAGGCTGTCTCAGCAGCAGTCCAGATATCGGAAATGCTGCTAGTGCGCATGCGCGAAGGTCCGCTATTTGCGATCGTTTTTTTTATTTGATTTTCTTCTTTTCTATTTTCTTTTCTTTCTTTTTTACAGCTGGGGGGGGGGCTGCAGTCTGGCAGTCCAATAGCACGGGTCGCCCCTGGAAGAGATGTCTCCAAAAGTTTCAAAGTTTACTCCAAGCCCCTGGATCCAACACCAATGCTTCACCTCTGAGTGCCCTCTGGCTCCAAAATGCTCAGTGCTGGTCAGCTTAGGGGAACCATCAGAGTCGAAGAGCAAACAGTCATTGGATATGAAGTAGACACCCCCAGGGATCTCAGATCTGATGGCTCCATAACAGAAGGATGGATTGGAGAAGGAGATACTAGAGGGGAAGTGGATAGACGTCAACTCTGAGACCCAGAAGGGGGTCAGAGCCAGGAGAACCCCCACCTGTATCTATGCTCTAAGGAATTTCCTCATCATCCTGTTCATGTCTGCTTTGGAAAGGCTTCTGGAGGATTGAAGAGAGGACATAGTGGAAGGAGGCATAGAAAGCCTTCAGGGTGACTCCTCTAGGAAGGGGGGGCTGGATGGAATCAGATCCAAAAGAAGCAGTGGGGTACAGATCCAAGGATACCTTGATTTTTGAGTTGTCAGGTCCAGAACTGACAGATCTGACTTTTTATGAATCTTAGCAGGAGGATCCACTGAAGGAGCTGAAGCTGAAGTTGAGGATCAATCTGGAGACCCTTTCCAGGACACCTTGTCCTTAGAGCGTCAAATTTAGATTTCTCTGACTTTTTAGGGAGGGGGTTAGCCCCAGCCACCAAAGAGGAAAATGTAGTGGAAAAGAGACCCTGCAGAACTAATTTGTTCTTTCAGTCTGTCAAGTCCCTACAATTAAATCTGGAGCAAATGGCACAGTCAACATCAGGATGTGCCAGACCCAGACAATACATACATTCCCTGTGGACATCAGAGTTTGGGATCTTATGCCCACAGGAAACACACTTTTTAAACACAGACAGTTTGTCCGACATTTTAAAATTGCCATCAACAAACACACAGCAAAACACAAAAATGTACTAAAAATATTACCCTAGCAAAAGCTATAATAAAACTATCTACCTATATAGTCATCATTTTTTTAAGAAAAGAGAAAGGCAGAAAAATGAAGCACTAGGAACAATGGTAGATAGAGTATTAATTAAGAATATTAAAGGATACCAACAATGGTAATGAGAGAAGTACCACAACAGTAATTGACAATAAAAAGGGAAGGAAGAATTGGCTATGAAAACTAAAATATGGAAGGGAAGAAGAAGAACAGCAATAAATAAAACTTATTTAACTCACAAAAAAAAGTCTGAAGTTCACTCAAAAAAATTCTCAATGGTTAGGAATCTGTGTCTGATACCTAATGGTAGCAAACAAGATCTGATGTATATTAGGTTAGCAGGGAATTATGGATAAAGGGAGGAGCTCTAAAGTTCAAGGATTCAATGACCTGGTAGAAGTGGAAGAGTAGGCTCGGAGTCTGGGATCCAGATTCATCAGCTGAGGAACAAATGAAAATGACAACATCAGATGTGTAGTTCTCCCATCCCCAGTTAGGGCAACCCTACAGTTGCAAAGGATGTGCCAGTCTCTTGGTCCTTAGTGGCTTTTTGAGGAGGTACACCAGAGAGACCAACATCAAAAGATGGATGGTCTGAGGGCAAAGTTTTAGGCACAGCAGACTCACCTATCAGCAGCTAAGGCAGTGATGGAGCCAGTATGACATTCAAGGACTCTCAAAAACTTTCTTCTTGTGGATACTGGAAGCAAAAACTATGGAAACTGAATAGTGTTTCATGTTATGGAGATCTCATAGCCAAAAGCAGAGGCTGAGTGAGTCAGTAAATCTTCTGACAGGAAAATGTAGGCTCTGAGGTAAAATTTTCAGTGACAGTCCTCAAAAGCACACAATTCTGCCCCCTCTACACACACACACACACACACACACACACACACACACACACACACACACACACACACACACACACACACACACACACACACACTCACTCATTCTACACAAGCTGGTAAATTAAATTATGTCAATAACAATTGATTTTTTACAGAGTTTTATCATTCAAGCATTACATAAGTAAAAATTCCCTCAGCAACATAACAGTTCCAATGGTAAAATTAAATACTCCACAGATACACACCAAACACAAAATTATAAATTCTGTGGTACCAAGAAGGAGACAATGGTATTCCAAACTCAAAATTTATTAGAACAAGTTTAGTGCTTTTGTTCTGTACATCACATAGAACTTCCTCAGAACTAAATCTGTTATTAATGATACTTCTTTCATACATAATTAAAATCACAGGATACACTGTTAGTCCCAACCTACCACTTAAAACTGATTGCAAGGTAAAACCATACATAAGGATAAAAATAGAAATAATGAACTTTGTAGCATCATAGTATTTCAACTTTAAAACAGAATTAATAGCCACTGAATCATTCAAATCTGGAAAACATGTTGCATTAACTAAAATTTGCCATTTTAATTCACATGTATTAAGATGTTCTTCTATAACAAAACCCTTTTATCTTTTGTTAGTTGCTCCATAACTACAAAAGCAAAGTTGTGGCCCTTTTGTTCTTGTATGTGTCTAAAAAGGGCATTTGTGGTCTTCAAATTTTTATATATCTTGCATGTGTTCATAAATTCGATTCTTAAGCATCGTCTGAGTTTTCCCTATATAAAAAGCAGGATACTTAGAACACAAAAGTTCCATACACCACATTTTTTGACTCACAGCAATAATGCCCAGTTACACAATATTTTAATTACTTATTTCTAACTACGACACTACTGCAATGGCAGGGGTCTACTACTAACTGGTTGATTTTTCCTAGAACTATCCAATATTTTGAATGACCTATCTTTCTTATAAATCAGTGGTGCATAACCTTTTTCTGGGGAGGGCCACCACATGAATTCTTAATGGATCTGCGGGCTACTTCAAAACATAGTAAGTCGTTATGAGTTAACAATAGGTACAGGTGACTGGCATTTCTACTTAAGACAGCAGTCATGAAATTGTCTGTTTTCTACATCAACTTTGCATTTAACTTTATTCTGGCTTGCAGCCATGACTTATCACAAACTCTTGCAGAAAGTTACTACTGTTTACAGACTACAAGTTATAAACAATAAAGAATAGTTACTTCCGTGACTAAAATTAGAGGTGTGCACCACTGCAGTCAATTAGGTAAGTAAGCATGTGCTGGAAAGTTTGCCTGACTGGAGTAAGGCATAGCATTTCTTCACTTTTTTAAAAATTTTTGGTTACTCTCTGGGGGCCGGATGGCACTGTGTCATGAGTCGGATTTGGCCTGCGGGCTGGACATTGTGCACCACTGTTATAAACCAATATGGACTTATTACCTACTTTCTTAAGAATTGTATTATCTACTTGAAAGATCTCCCAGTTCTTTATCAAACAATCACGTATGGCTTTACTATCCAAGTTGAATGTTGAAATAAATGCTCTATTACAATTAACCTTTAATGTTCTAGTGTTGTTTTTGTCCACATTATATACATTACTGTTTTCACTCAGTATAGGACAATAAATACCATGTTTTCTCTTGAACACTACTTCGTCCCTAATTTACATTAAAAATTATTGGGGGTACCCAGTCCTAGAAAACATACCCAATAATACCTCACATTCTACAAGAAAGGTATCTAACTCTGACACCATTCTCGACAACCTTACTAGCTTCTCTTTTACTACAGCCTTTTTCTGGTATGTTTCAACTATGAAAGTGGAGGTAATTGTTAGAGAAAGCATATTTCTGTAAATAGTACAAATAAATCTAGCCTGTGCTCTATCTTTTCTTATTTCCACATCTAAATAGTTGACACTTTCAGTTTGAATTGAATAACTAAACTTCAAAACTTCTATATTATTATCGATGAATTCCAAAAATTTACTTAATTTATCAGTAGTGTCTCTCCGCAAAATAAAAATGTCATCCAAAAACCATATATAGCCTGACCAGGAGTTACTAAATTCACTTTTAAATAAATAATTTTCCTCCCAGGAGTTTTTGTTTTTAACATAACAGTTCCACAAAAAAGCATTTCCTAGCAACAAATAATGAAATTCAAAGAAGAATTGTTTTCACGGAAAAATTATGCAGTGGAAGGTTTTCTGCAAAGGGGAATGAATTTATCTGCCCATCCCCAAAAGGATTATTAGCTGATGGTCAGATTCAGAAATTTTTACCCTCAAAACTTTCATTTTCTTGTCAGAAGGTTTATTGACTAACTCAGGTTTCATTACCCACTTGTGACATCTGCTTCCCAACTTGAACATGGAGCTAATTTGTACAGGAAAGTGAAGTAGAAAGAAAAGTTGGTCACACTGAAAGCTTGGTATGCTATGTTTAAGTGAAAAGCCCTAGGATATAGCATAGACTGATACAAAGCACAATGCTTCACATGTATTACAAAACCCTCATATTATCAGTGCCATAGGCTAGTAAAACAAATCAATGAAAAACACAATATTTGCATTTATGGTATATTTCTTCATGATTTTTACTGAATCAAAAATTCTCATTAAATAAGAATTATTTTAATTACAACAGCAAAGCTTAAAGAAACATTTATTAAGAGCAACACAAAAGCTTTTCAAATGAAAACGTAATGCTTCAATACTGACGACTTATCCATATGGTCAGTTTTGAAACTTTCAGTGTCTGTATCTGCTTTCATCTGTTTGGGAAGACAAAACAAAGTTATGTTCTTACTATAACATTCCATCTGTGTTGTCGATCTTTATTCATTCTTGACAAATGGGACTCGGTTCTGATCCTTGGAACCAGCTCCGCCGTTAAACGCTCGCGCTAGCCAAAAAACTCTCAAGTTAAGACTCTACCCACAATGCCCCTCTCTCTATTACCTCAGATTGAGTTTACAACCAAAAGTATAGATGTAAGAAAACCCATGTCTAAGATGAAACCTAAAGGTTCAAATAACAAATGTCCAATCATCCAGAAGTCTACAGGAGGGGGTAGGAGGGAGGGAGGCCAAGAATGAATGAAGACCGACAACACAGATGGAATGTTATGGTAAGAACATAACTTCTTTATCTGATGTCAATCTTCATTCATTCTTGACAAATGGGACAGAGTCCTCAGCTACTTTAGGTCCTGGGTGGCCCTAAGGAAGGATATTCCTGAGCACCATAGAGCTGAAGGATGCTCTTCCTCTGGAGACCATATCCAATTTGTAATGAGTGATAAAAGTAGCCCATGTGGCAGCTGCACATATTTCTTCCATGGATGCCTTGGAGTGGAAAACAGCTGATGTGGCTACCAGATCTGGTGGAATGTTCCTTAACAGGTGCAGGTAACTTGTGGTTACTAGGATTGTAAATGAAAGTAATACAAGCTTTAAGCCATTTTGATACAGTAACTTTCAAGACAGGTTTGCCCAAAGTTAAACTTGAAAAGGACACAAATAATTGATCTGATTTTCTAGACTGTTTGTTTCTGTCAAGATAGAAATGTAACTACCTGTGAACATCTAGTAAGTGCAAACAATATTCACCTTTATTTGAAAAATTGGGGAAGAAGACGGGCAAATCAATAGTCTGATTAATATTAGAGTCTGAGATCACCTTAGGAAGAAAGGAAGGGCTTGTTCTCAGCAAAACCCTATCCCCATGAAAAATCAGATAAGGATGTTTCACACGTAAAGCTTGCATTTCAGAGACTCTCCTGGCAGAAGTGATGGCCACCAGAAAAAAGACTTTTCCATGACAGGAACTTGAGATCGCAAGAAGCTGCTGGTTCAAAAGGCTGGAGAACTAAGGACTGCAATACCAGAGTCAGTTCCCGTGGAGCTATAGGATCCTTAAATGGGGGCTTTAGATGCAAAGCACCTTTAAGAAAAACTTTGTGTAAATGGTGGGAAATTAAGGAACGGTTATCATATCCATTGTGGAAATTGGAAATGACTGCTAATTGGACTCTAATTGTGGAAGCATAAGCTCCTTGTTCAAAATGTAAGGCCAAAAATTCCAAGACTTTTTCAACAGATGCTGAAAGGGGGTCCAGATCATTCGGACAGTCCCGGACTGAAAATTTCTTCCATTTGCTAAGACAGAGTTTCCTGGTGGGTAGTTTATAAGAAGCCAGAAGAATGTTTTGTACTGAGGAAGGTAATTCGCTTTGCCTGGCAATTAACGGAATTGGAGATACCAAGTTGTCAGCTTGAGACTGTGAAGGTTGGGATGTACCAGTCCCTGTTTATGAGACAGCAGGTCTGGAAATGGGTCCAGAATCCATGGACGGTGAATCAGGTGAGGCAAAAGGAAGGGGAAATCAGACCTGATGGGGCCAAAATGGTGCAATGAGGATCACTTTGCTTCTCAACTTTTGGGCTTTCTCCAAGAACAGGGGAATGAGGGTGAAACAGGGAAAAGCATAAAGGAGTCCTGAGGGCCAATCGAGAAAGAGTGTATCTCTCAGGGACTCCCCCTATGGGGGAATTAGGGCAAAATAGCTGCTTCATTTGTTGTTCGTTGGGGAGGCAAAAAGATTGCAGCAAAACTGGCCCCAACAATGAAAAATTTCCATCATCACCTTGGGATTGAGAGACCACTCATGAGGCAAGAGGATGCATCTGCTCAGTTTGTCCACTAACTGGGATATGCATTGCAACTAGAAAGCGGTTGGAAGAAATTGCCCATTGCCATATCCTGAGAGTTGCCCATCATAGGGGATAAGACCTGATTCCGCCTTGTTTGTTGATGTACCAGACTACTGACATGTCGTCTGACTGAATTGCAATCGTTCCTGGAGGAAGGGCACACTGAAAGGCTTGCAGCAGTAGAAGCACTGCCCTCAATTCCAGGATATTGATGTGCAGATTGGCCTCTTGTGGAGACCAAGTGCCTTGAACTGTTATTTCCAGAAAATGCCCCCCACCTGATCTGGGAAGAGTCCTTGGTCACTATGGCCATGGGCGGAGAGGCAGTGAAAGTGTAATCCCTCAGAATTTTCTCTGATTTCATCGACTAGGATAGATCCTTCTTGCAGTGACTCGTTGTTAGAATTGAATTAGACATAGGGTGCAACAGGATTGACCATTGCACAAATAAGAGGCATTGAAGCAACCTCATGTGAAATCTTGCCAGTGGCAATAAGGTTATGGTCGCTGCCATAGATCCTAGTGCTTGGAGGATGAGAAGAGCAGGAACTCTGTCATTTGATATGATGAGTTGTACTTGAGACCTTATTTTTTGTAATCTGTGTAGAGGGAGAAAAGCTACACAAGAAATCGTATTGAGATGAGCTCTTATAAATTCTAAGTCTTGTGTCTGAGTCAACTCGGATGTTTCTCTGTTATCATAATGCCTAAGGAATGGAAAAGATGCAATATGAAGTCTGTGGCTAGAAGCAGTAGATGCCTGGTGGGAGCGGTGAGGAACCAATTGTCTAGGTATGGAAACACTCAGAATCTGTGTAGCCTGAAAGGAGCTGTGACTGCTGCCATGCATTTGGTGAACACCCTGGGGGCTGTGGTGAGACTGAAGGGCAGCACTCTGAACTGGAAATGACTGGCTGAACTGTGACCATCTGGACTTTTGTTTGCTGAACGAACTTGTTAAGAAGGTTGAGATCTAAAACTGGTCTCCAGTCCTGTCTTTTTCTGCACTAAAAAGAATCTCGAGTAAACTCGGGATCCTTTTTGGTCTGGTGAGACTTCTTGGATGACTCTTTACCAGCAGCTTTTGAATGTTTATGGCTGCTTGGTCCCTCTGATTGGGTGGAACATCTGTGATTCTGTTTTGTGACCTTGGAAAGATAATAAGAATGTGGTATCCTCTAGTGATGATTCTCTGCACCCAAGTATCCCAAGTTATCAGATACCAGGCTGTCTGGTGCAGTGAAAATCTTCCCCGACTGCTTCCAGAGGTAAGCAAATCAGGCCTCTGTTCAGAAGCGCTGGTAGGGCTGTCCAGAGAAGGAGTCTCTGGAGCCCTAACTTCACAGGCCACCTCTGCCATGGGGTGGGTGTCTTCCATTAGAACTCCCCCCTCTGCCCCATGGGGAGTATCCATCATGTGTGTCCTGAAAAGGCCTTTGGGAATTTTTGAACCACATTTTTTCACACCTCTGATTCCTGGAGTAGAATCATTGAGGAGTATAAAAATGAATGCCCAGAGCAGAAAGGGTCTTTCCATCTTTTTCGCATCTGGACAGTGTGTCTTTGACTCTGGGGCCAAACAGGGAAGATCCGTCAAAAGGGGCATTGACAAAAGAAGACTTGAAAGGTTCTGCGAAATCACACAAATGCATCCAGGCATGGTGCCTCATGGCAATGCCTAAACCCACTGCTCTGGTCATTCCCTCAGTTGCATGAGTGATGAGCCACATGGACGAGTTTGTTATAGACTCCAGGGTGGCATGATGAGGCAACCTTATCCCGCACCCTGTCAGACACAGCTCCAGCAAGGGTATCCCTCTGGAATCTAGTAATGTGTGCCATGAAATTCAAGGACCTTAAAGCAAAGGTTACTGGTGCATAGACCCACTTCCCAAATCTGTCCATCGTCTGAGACTCTCAGTTAGGAGGATGGACAGTGGAACAGTCCTCGACAAGTTCCTTTTTGTTGGCCGCCAACACCACCATGGCATCTACTGCTAAGTCCTTTGCCCAATGCTGGTGATCTTCAGGTGCAGATAAAATTTTGTCTGGACTCCAGGGATTCGGCTCTATGGAATCAGGGGCCTTCTACTCCTGTTGTGCAGTTAGCTTAATGAAGTTATCAGCAGGCGGTCACACAGGAAGTAGACAGGTGAGCACCAAAGGTCTGCAAAAACACAGATTCTTCTGAGAATGTGTCTGTGGTCTTTTAATCACCTCTCTGTTTTAAGATTTCCAGGATGTCTCCAAATGAGACGTCTTCAGGGAGTGACCAGGAGGAGCCCTCCCCTTCATTGTAATCTGTGTCTTCTGTGATAGATTCTTCCAGGGAATCTAAATGCTTCCTCTTGCAAGTTTTCTTACAGGGTGGATCCTCAGTAGGAATCTCTGATGAAGACTCTGAAGAAGAGGGACCCTGAGCAGTGGTATCTTGCAGCTTTGTTGCCCGCTGTACTGATGTGAGAAATGGTGGCAGCTGTGGTCCACAAGGTACAGACATGTGACACTCCAGCTCAGATGGGGCCAGCTGAGAGCCCACTGAGGCTAAAGCTCTTTCCATGATCTGGATGGCAGGCCCCCCCCAAAGAGGGATGGGAGCCCAGAACTGAGAAAGATAGCCTCAGAACTGGGGTCACACCCCACTCTGAAGGGCTGTCACCCAAAGCAGGAGCCAGGGAAGAGTCCAAAACCATCAGTGTCTCAAGAGTCAAGTTCGACTCTGAGAAAAAAATAGGAACAGTAATGGAATTCTCAGAACTGACAGCTGAGCTATGGCCCAGAGAATCTCTTGGTTCTGAGGGAAAAAGACATCTGAGCAGATCCTGTAATCAAAGAAGGAGCTTCTGTTGACACCAGAACAGCTGGAACCAGGGTAATCAAAGTGAAGGGCTCTGAGCCCTCTGAGGAGGTCAGAGGAAGAAAATCAGGGGGAGTCCTAGGAGAAACAAAAAACAACTCCAGAGGGGAGGGAGGTCTGAGTGGGTGCAAGAAGACCCCTGGCTGCCAAAACTGGTCCACCAGTCTCACAATGTTTACTTTGGAAAGACTTCTTGTTGATCGGACAGACATTCCCAAGGGGGACTCTGGCCTATCCAAAAAAGGACTGGGAAGTTGACCCAGAAAGGGGTCTATGGAAGGAGAATTCCTTGTTCTGGGAGGCAAAAGGTACAGTATCTTGCTTTAGCACTGTAGGGGTGTGTATAGTTTGCTGCAGAGCAGACAGCAATGTCAGACAGCAATGTCAGAAGTTCAGAACCAAGTGGGAGGTCAAAGAGGCCAGTGCTGACGTTGGTGCCATCGAAACTGCCGGTGCCAAGGCTGTCATAGTCGGCACTGAAGCTGTCGGTACTAAGGGGGCATAACTGTTGGTGCCAAAGCTTGTTTTACAGTCAATGTAGGTACTTTACTCTTCAGTTCCATGGAGGCTGTCAGAATCAAAGACTTATACCTCATAGTCTCTGGTGCCAAAGGAGAGCTTGAAACTGAATGATTTCTCTTTTTTGTCGGTTCAGTTTTGGAAGTGGAATCTGACTTAGACAAGGCTTCATCAAAGTAAGTTTTTAACAAGCTTGTAAGAATCAACTTATTTTGAAGTTCTGCCAATGTTCTTGCTCTAAAGCCTTGGCAGATAGAACAGGCAGTTTCCAAATGGGATGCACCCAAGCAATAGACACACAAAAGATGGCCATCTAAACTGGGCATCTTTCATCCACAATCCTGGTACTGTTTGAAACCTGAAATGTCTTTTTGTTTTTCTACCATTTTATAGAAAGGCAGACAGGTTCACACACAGACACACACACTGGATAGACAGAAACACCTACCAACAATGATAGATAGAAATACCAGAGTTGGTAAAGAAGGAGGGAATACCAATGATGGTAAGAGAAGAGATTACCTAAAAGGATGGGAAAGGTTACAAACAATGGTAATCAGAAATACCATTACAGTAAGAAGGCTAGAGAAACTTCCTCTGACAAAGTTTCAAGTGTAAAGCAACTCATTAAATACCCTACCCAATGTCTAATTAACACTCTTTTAATTAATTCATTAAATTAAAACAAACCATTTCAATATGATAGCTTTGCAATTCAGTGTGAAACAGTGCTGCAATCCAGTTTACATTCACATTTCCAAAAGCAATGCTTCAGTCAATAATCTCAACATTCCGGACTTTACTACAGCAGCTTTAAACCTAAGGTTCTAACAAACCTTCACTAAAACATTAAATCCATATTCGGTTTAGTATGATTTCAAACCTTTACATCTAGCTGGATACATAACTAGTTAAATGCAGTCGGTTGCAACTGATACATTCGCAAACTGAAATAAAACAGCTGATGTTACCTGTCTATCCATATTCAGGTAGTAACCAACATTTTTTTGATAATTACCATATCCAAGTTAGAAAAATATTTTTTGTCCTTTAGTCATAAAAAATAGTTGAACTGTTTTTATCATTGTTGACTAAGTGTTACGATTCACCTCCACCTTGTCAGTTACGAGTATACGTAACAACACTACGTAGTGGAGTCTGCATTTAAAGCAAAAGTACTGTACTTAGTAAGCTCCGCTGTAACCTATTCCACATGAACACCCAAAGTCTGGATAGCAGTATGGTCAATTAAACCCGTTACAGTCAGGTGTTCTAAAGTGAAACACTTTAGAACACGTGACTGCAATGGGTGAAACACTTTAGAGCACCCGACTGCAATGTATACATAGTGTGTGCATAGTATACATAATGCACAAACTCAAGGAAAGGATATATGTGCCCTCTAAACATTAGTTGTTTAGGTTCCAGTAGTAACAGCGAAACTTCAAAGCAGACTGTTGACCTGCCTTGAGCAGACGCACTCTTCATTAGCACAGCAAGTCGTGCAGCTTTTGTTGAAAGGTCTCTGCTCATTGGTGTAATGCCTTTCAATGCCACAGAATGTATATTAAAGCAAAGGGTGGTCTTCTTATCCCCTACCCCTTCTTAAAAAAGCAGCACCTCTGACAAAAAAAAAAAACAAAAAACTGACCAGACACTGTCTAAGGAAATAATGTGGACCACTACCTTATAAACTGGAGTTTTGATGGTATGTTCAGTACATATACAATGACATCATCATCATCTTTAAGGCTCTCACTGTTAGCAGGGTACTGAGCACATTAGCAGATCTATGACTCTCTATAAGAAATGGTTTGGAGATTTAACCCTAAGCCAAGTTCTGTGCTACAACCTACTCTCTGTCTGGATTCCCTAACTCAGGATGCATGTTTTCAAGGATATACAGCAAATGCAATAAGTGACTATAGCAGCAAAAAAAAAAATATACTGAAGTCAAACATGGACTCTCCTAAAATAGGTAGTGCAGGAAGCTACAAACCTTGTGGAACAAAGGTAAATGCATATCTAAGAAGAGACTTCCCCACTTGGGAAATAACAACTATGTTGTTAATGTATCAAATAATTTACACATGGAGTCTCCCATGTGAGTTGACATTGGGCTTGACCCCTCCTTCCACATATCTTCTCAAGAGCTTCCATGCTGGTCACATGTATGTTCCCTATGACAGCACATCCTATGATATCCCATACTACACCAGCAGAAGACAACTATCTCCTCAGTCCTCTGGTTTGCCCATGACTTCTGACCAAGCACAATTCATCCAATTCAAACACAATGAAAAGTTGGCACCTATATTATTAGCAAGTAAAATACAAATACAAGTACTTGCCTGAATATTACAGAGAGCTCCAAGAGCTGAAGTTGTGAGGGTAGAGGGGCTGTCCATGCCTGGCTGGACGCTAGGAAGTGTTTGGGGCCCACAGAGGACAGCCTTCTTGTAGGAAATCATCTGTTATGGTGAGAAAATAGCTGATATATCAAACATTAAGAACCTAACTTGGTAATTCTGTGATTGATTGACTCCCAAGCAGTAAGGCCAGCACTCTAGCTAGGTCTGAAAGTTATGGAAGAAGCCAAGGATAGCCAAAAGGCATAGTACCAAGATACTGAATGTAGTCAAACTTCTACAGTCAGAGGGGAAAATGCATGGCGAAGGTGTGAAAAGGAGCAAGTAGCTCTATGACAAATACATAAAGATACTGTGACAGTTCCATATTTTGCAAGGCTTCTGACAATGAGTTAGGCTCCATGTGCTTCCTGGCTGAAGAGGTAAAGGCAATCCCGTCAGCTAGGATAGAAAAGAATGTCTTTCAGTTGCCAGTCATTCACAGTGACTGCAAAACTTATCAGTACTCACTCCTTGAATGCTTCCAATGAATTTGTCAAAACTAACACCAGAAGCAAGTCATCAAATCAGGAGTTTTCCATCTTGCAAGGTTTTTGCACCTGTGAACAACATCCTGCTTAAAATCCTAGGTGCAAATGACAGTCTTAAAGGCAAGATTTTATATCAAAAAGATACCACTAGAGAGAACCAAAGAAACTTTCTGGGTGGATCCCACCTAACTTTTAGGCCAGAAGACATCCATCATGTCCCATCATATCCTCTAAGGATCCTTCAAGGATCAATATGTGGGCCTGTCCAGAGAACTGAAAGGACAGGATCTGATCTATTGGCATATTTCTGAGAAGGACTCTAAAACACAGCCTACCTTGATTATGTCTAAAAATCACTAGTGAACAATTCTTCTCCAATTCAAACTAATAAACAGGGAACAGAGTCAAAAGCTGGTAACAAAGCTTTATTATACCATGATCCCCCCAAAACGTGCACGCTGATTGGCCAGCGTGCCCGTTGTAAATCGAGTTATACTAATGGAAAAAGGTCCGGTCGCCCGGACTTTTTTCCATTAGTATAACTCGATTTTTTAAAACACTGTCTCGCTATGTTAAATGGGTTTAACATAGCGAGACAGCTTTAAAATAAAGAACGGAGATCTCCGTTGCTTATTTTAAAGCTGTCTCATATGTTAAACCCATTTAACATAGCGAGCAGTGTTTTAAAAGCAACGGAGAAAGCAAGATCTCCGTTGCTTTTTTAGTGTTTTGCTATGTTAAATGAGTTTAACATGGCGAGACAGTTTTAAAATAAGCAGCGGAGATGTCCGTTGCTTATTTTAAAACTGTCTCATGTTAAACTCATTTAACATAGCAACACTAAAAAAAAGCAACGGAGATCTTGCTTTCTCTATTGCTTTTGCCCACAGCTCTGATGTACTGCGCAGGCGCGCAGTACATCAGAACTGCCGCGGATGCCAGACATCTGCGGAAGGGCAGTAAACAGGCATTATACTATGCCATTATTTAAGAAAAGTAATAGTTTCTTTTCTTAAATAATGTCATGGTATAATAGCAATAACCCACTTCTGGGTGTGGGTAATGCTAAATTTACCCACGGTTGGCTTTGTTTGGTCCCTCGGGATTCGCTCCTTTTCTTTAGCTAGTCATGCATTGGCTTCCATTTTGAAATAAAATTGGTTGTTGATATCTACCAAGCCCCATTTGAGTAAAATATTGGGGGACAGACCAACAGTGATTTATAATAAAGATCTTTGTTTTAAACAATTGTTGGAGAATAAACAGAAAAATAAAAGTGGTGGTGGGGCTTTGGATGGAATGCATAAGTGTGGCTGTTGTAAAATGTGTTTCCATATTTTAGTGGGGGACCAGGTCATTCTTAATGGTTATAAGGTTATTATAAAAGGAAAATATAACTGTAATACTAAGTGGGCCATATATGCCGCCAGCTGCCTTGACTGTTTAGCATATTATATTGGTAAAACCATTACAAGGGTAAAACAAAGGGTATATGAACATGAGAGGGACATTAAAAATAGGATACTAATGCAATTTATAGACATGTGGAACAAATCCTGGACATAGAATTGGATATTTTGTGATTGACCAACTTAAAAAGGATGACAGGGGTTTAATCACTGAGGAACATTTACTAGTTAGAGAACTGAAATGGCAGCTCAGACTCAATGCTTTAAATGAACCTAAATGATATGTGTTCCATTTCATCTATTCTATTTTTAAAGAATTTAGAATGTTAATGTGTCTTGCAACAAAGGGAAGTTTTAAAGTTTTAAATTAATATTTATTAGTATTAAATTAATTGTATAATTGTCATGTGACTTTTTAATTGAATTTTAATTGATATTTAAATGTTCTGGTTGGGCACTTGCTTAGTTTGGATGATGTCCTGACGGATGAAAGCGCTAAACTCTTTTCAGTGTGTTGTTTTACAGTGTAGCTGCTGTTTGTAGTTATTAAAGCTTTTTTACCAGTTTTTGACTATGTTTCCTGGTTAAAAATCACTAGTCCTTGGTGATGCTTCTCCAGCTGGCATAAATTTGAAAACACATGACCTCCAAGGACACCCTGCACTGTATTCAAGACTATGGCTGCTGAGACTGAAAGCAGTCCAACACCATGAGGTTGGTTAGGTTAGGAAGTACTAGGAGGATGCTGAATGAGGCTCACAAAAGTCCTTCACAATGGCCATAGCCACATCCTCCTAAAATCATCCCTGCATCATTCTGAGCACCTACTTAAGATAATGGCCACATCCAGGTCATTTTACAAATGCCTGTGTGTAGTGCCTTTGATATGTATCACCACATCCAAAACTACAGGGGGTAATGAGGATACCTAAGCTGGACATCATAGATAGATGCTGACCATGTGTTAAGTGAGCCAAACTCAGGGAGAAAAAAGACAGTTTCTTTGATACCAAATCCATTATGGGGAACTGCAGTTTGGCCAGGTGAGACAGACAGATATTGTTCTTTTGCCTGCCCTGTCCAGAAAATGTGTCACAGTTCTATGATCTCAGATTCCTGTGCTGGACTGAGGAGATCATGTAGGAATCAAAGTATTCCTGGTTAGAATCTTCTTTCACTCAGATAGGGACTGAAAAGGAGGAATTCATGTGTTCTTTTGCTGCAAACATGCCATCCTTAATGGATGGATCAGTAAGGGTAATGACCCAATGCTCCTTTTCTCCTTCTCCAGAAACTGAGTAAGTCATTTCTGGTTAATAGCTCATTATCTGACATTGCTAATTCCCAGGCCAGGGAGACTAGCTTTAGAATGGTGTAGTAAATGTATGGTACCACATCCCTATAATGCCAGATGAGACCATGCAAAACTTGCTCAGTGACCCTTCACCAGTATTAACCCATACAACAAAAAAAGGTTAAGGAGGTCCTCAATGACATGGATGGAATTCCTTTTTGCCAGGTCTTCAGAAAAGAGATGCTGGTTGTCACTCTGCCAATACCACCCAAAGATGGGACAAGTAGTGGAGGAGGATATCAAACTGTGTATTTCTGAATCCACTGGGTGCCAGAGACAGCCCAGCAGAATCCTTCACCATACACTGGAGTCCTTTGGCAGGTGGACTTTTTCCCCAGCCACTTTCTAGGGTGTGTGTAAGAGGATGGATTGTCAGAGGGTCACCCTACGTACTTAAGTATAGATAGCAATACCCGTGGCTTAATAGGTCTTTCAAATCTCCATGCAAGGGCATACAGCTATTCACTAACACTCTAGTTTCTTGAGGTCCTCCCCGCAGCCTAAAAATGTCATGCTGGATGACCTATGAAAGGACATTCTGTCTCCCTTCTAGATAAAGGCAACAGCTCCAGTTCTACTACAGGTTCTTTATGGTTGCAGTGACAATGCTGGACTTCTAGATTTAAAATACCTACATTCTTTACTTAGTACAAGCAAATGCTCAATGTCCAAACCCACCTCTTGTTAAAAAAGGAAGCTGTCTCTGTGCTAGAAATGCAAAATATCCATCTTCACATTCCCAGTCACCCTGCTCAAAGTTTCTGTTTTTCCAGAAATGGAGAGAACATTTAGTTCAGGACCTTCGTCAAGCAAGGCTGAGTCACACCCACTTATCCAATCTCATGTGTGAGCTTTGCATATCCATTTCTTTTCCCGTCTGGGTGACAGTCTGCTCTCAGCCCCATTCAAGCTAGACGTCATTGTCTAGGGATAGTGTATCATTCTAAGTTACAGATACTTCCTATCACATCTGGGAATCCCATCTCATAGACAAGATCATCCAGAACAGTATTCTTCTCTTCAGGGCTTACATATCAATATCCTAAAGGTCACAGCAGGTCTGCTTTACTATGTGAATTTTTTTCACAAGGAAAGTTGTACAGATCAAGTCAGAGGTCTGTCATCAGATGATCCATCAACAAATAATGAAATACAATATTATGCATACTCCTTCAGGATATGACGAGGATATCAAATGTGTCTTTGGCCCAGTCTATACAGGTCTTACATACTCTCTGAGAAGATTCACAAGTTTAGACTATATGTTGGAGCTCTACCAGGATTCTGAGATGAAGCTTTCCTAGCTTACAGCTGCCAGACCTAGTCTCCTTTTTCTGCAGCTCCAAACAAGCCCCCCCCCATGCACTAGACATGGTGCCCACAGATGTATTTACAAACCAAGGCCACTGGTTATAAACAAAACTGGGACAAAACTGAAAAATAACATTTTCATAACTCATAAGAAAATTAAACAAAGGAAATCAGAAGTACAGAGTATATGTTAAGAGGAAAACACTTATTGACAAAAATCAAATTGTGAATACAGTGCACCACTCTATAAAATGTGTAGGGTACTAGCAGAGTTCAGATTATCAATGTCATGGAAAATAACTAAGAGAAAGTTCTATTGCTCCTTTTATGCTCCGTAGATGTTCTCAGTAAGAAGTAAGAAAAAGGCAGAGCCTTGTGCCTGAAGGTTCAGATGCAGAATGAAGTACCCACTTAAATGATAGCCTTTCAGTAGGACCAAGGGTTTATAAAGGAAGGCGACCTGCTGGCATATACGAGTGGTTGTCTAAACAGTCTCTTAGATCTGCTGGCCTCCTGATCAACTAAAAATGATATGGAACCCAAGTACTGATGGATTTGCTGCACATCAGCAAGTCAAATGGCATCAGAAATACTCACTCTGGGGATACAAACCTCTTCAGAAACATCAACAGAACAGTTTGGAGGAACAGGTATATCTTGCAGAGGATACCATTGCTCTGGAGTAAACTTTCCATCCACATAAAAAAAAAAAGTTCATCTCTATCCATATTAAAGTGCAGCTTAAATATATGAATAGAAAACAGAAAATTTACACCAGGGCTGCACCCTGTTCTACTAATAGACATAGGCAGCTCCTAAATGTTTTATCCCATGCATGTGTTCCCTCAAATTATCTATGGTATGTTCCCAGTTATTCTCATTAGGGGTAGTGTATAATTATTGGCCATGGGATAGGTAAGGCCAATCTCTAACCAAATGGGATAGGTTAATTCAAGCTCAAAAGGGGAGACTAGCTAGGCTTAAAATGATGGTAGGGCATCTAGCCTAGTACTTACTCATGAGCCTGTGAACCCCAAAACCAGGGGGAAGGGCTTTAGACTGCATTAAGAAAGAATATATTGTGTCACCTGTCAAAATCAAAATAAGGCAACCTGAAACAAGATCTGTTCACTGCTTCCTTCACTTTTATTTCAGGCAAGCCAAAGACAATATACCATTTTATGATATCTGCAAGCTACTCCCAATTCTTTAGTATCTTTCTTTATTTCCCCCCTGTTCAGCAGAGTCAGACATTCAGAGATGATGTGGGTCTTTAAACAAGGCGATAACTTATATGGACTTTCAAAGATGGATGACAGTCAATCACATCTGTTTAACATTACTGTCATGTTTTAACTGAATTTTTTTATATAAAACACTTTAAAATGGGACAATTTATACTACAACTATACAGCTACACAAATATGTAAATGTTCCTTGATGATACAACTGCACAGAATGTAAAAAAAACAGCATCACAATGAAGCTATAAAAATAGTGAAAAAGAGCTCACCTTTGTTTCTGCACTTTTGGCAGACAAATTTTTCTTTTCTGCCTTAGCAGGTGCTGTTTTGTCATACCAGACATTTTCAAATCCTGCCATTGCAGCATTTTCCTTTGCTCTTTTCTTACTTCGACCTCTACCAGTAAATTTATGCCCATCAACTTCAACCTATCAAAAAAAAACAAAGCAAACAACTGTCTGGTAAAGTTCAAAACACGTACAGTATTTATGTTGACAAGGTTACTCTCCATGAGACATTGCTATTTTCAGAGAAGAACCAAGGTGGAATTCATACTGCTGAAATGTAAACTGGCCAGAACACCAGGAACACATCTATTTTCCAAGGAGGGCTGCTCACTTTTTCTCCATTTGCATCTGCTATTGCAAACTCATCAGACTTTCCAGAAATCGCTGGATATGCCACCTGTTTAGTATAATCTCATAAATGATTTTGGACCAACCAGTAAAACTTGGACTGACCTGTCTCATTCCATTTTTGTTTTCCAGAAAAAGAATAAAAAATGTAAAAAAGATAAGCTTGAATATAATCTTACTTTGATATTTAATTGATAGAATGGTTGTTTTCCTATCAATGTAGACTTCATTGCTCTTTCAGTCTGTGTTGGAATTTTCACTTTGTGCCATGTCTGACTGATGCACTCTTGCTATAACACCATTTGCAATAAGTTTGCCAGACTAAATGACTTAGCCATGTTGTCAAATGTAGTTGATGTACAAATCTTTTCTCTCTAGGTCTTTGCTGAAAGTGGACCCTACACACTCACCCACTCTGAATTTCCCAGTAAACCAAATAAATTTTATTCAGCATACTGCTACAGAAACCAGCTAAACTCTGCTACTTTGGCACTGGCTAAAGCCATACCGCATCCTGGAAGCAATGAACTAAAAATGGCATAAGGTATAAGGTTTTCTTTTACTCTCTGTGGCTCATATGCCCTTTGTAATGAAGCCACTGCTATGAGCAATGTATGAGTCTTCTGCTGGCAAGGTTATTAGACAAAGAGTCAAAGAATGCTAATTCAGGAAAAGTTCATCCCTACCAAAAGTTTCTGTGCCCCCTCACTGCTGGCACAGAGAACATGTGGAATCCTGTACCAGCAGCCTTATTGCAGGGTAGCAGATATTTGATGTCTTTGTTGGTGATGACAGAACTTTACTAGAACCTTTGAAATGACACCATGGGCAAGGTAATAAATGCATACCATGCAAGATAGGGTTTGCCTTTTTTTAATGACATATTGGTCACTAACCTTAGGACCCAACAGAGGGTTCCTCACTAAATGTGGCCATCTGGTCCTCGCTAAAGTGAGAATGATGCTACAAGTAGTGGAAACTGTATTCCAAATGATCAGGTCTCCATAAACAATAATGTTATTTGCTAGTCAATGAGTGAATAACGCATTTTAAATATATAATCATAAACAGGCAAACTTATCCTGAATATCAACCCAAAACATTTATAAAAAGTACCAGTCAGAGACAAGGTGATAAATATGCACATTACCCACATGACATAGAGCCTATTTTGATGGTCACCAGTCTTAGCCAGCACTTCATATTCCAGTCACAGACCATTTATTTCTTCTACAGGATTTTCCACACATTTTTCCAGCTGGAGCAAGTCATTTGGTAGCCTTTACAGGAGAGGAAAAAAATAAATATTATTACTTTATTTTGCACTGCTTTTTCAAGCTTTCTTAAAGATACTGTAAGCACTGAGCACCTAAGATCATTCAATATCATGAGGGACATTACCAGGTCATGTTTGTATTTGCCAAAATATATGAATCTAACAGCCCTTGTTACAGTCTGGATCCTGGATTCAGAAAGACAGATAACCATCACCCTATTCTTATGCACCCTGGCATGGATAGTGCCCAAATGCCTGACAATAGTCACCTATTTATGAAACATTACCTTGGGCGGGTTCAGTTTTAGTGGGTTTTAAGGGTTTGGAGTCTGCAGATTTGTGACTCTTAGAGGTAAATATACTGAATACGGGCATGCAGGTGAAGGGGGATGTGCTCCTTTATGAACTAATGGCTGAGATTTCTAAGTCTTTAGTCTTGGAGGCTTAGACAGTGATCTCTTACCAAAGTGTAACTTGGTGTAGAAGAGGAGCTCTTTGTTGTAGGTGGGTGCGCATGCGTGTGTGTGTGTGTGTGTGTGTGTGTGTTGTGCTTACCAAATGCATTTTCAGCAAAAAAAAAAAAAAAACTCAAAGTTCAATAAATATTTACATCTCTCAGATCCTGTGCTGTGATCCTGTTCTCACTGTGAAGTAGCAATAAAAGTTTTTGGTAAATATTTGATAGTTACATTGCCTCACAATATGTAATGCTACAAGGCTGGCAGGAGAAGAGCAAAGAGCTGACTAAGACACTGAATTATTGTGAGGTAGCAATAAAGGGTTCCTGATAAACATGTGATGCTTGTTACACTGCCTCACTATACCTAGTGCTATCAGGCTGGCTACAGAAAGGCCAAGAGCTAAGATTCTATAATGGTCAGTACAGCTGATAGGGTATGAGAAAACATGACAACCTAATAACCCCTACACTTGGTATGAGACAAAAGGGTATAATGGATTGGACAATAAAATTGTGATAACATGGGATACCACTAAAGGATACAAGAATACACGTGACTACTGTAGATTCTGTACACAATAAATAACAGCGGCAATACAAGGGCCACGCAAACGCAAATGTGACAGCAATACATAGGAACAGTAAATGAATCAATAATGACTGGTAAATTTAAAGTAGGATAATCCTGCTCAATAATTTCAAGTACAGAAACTAACAGGAATAGCTTCAGTTTCCATAACAACATACAATCAGTACAAGTAACAATGTGGCAACAGCAATGATCAAGAGTGAGATTAAATGCAATCAACAGCTAGAATAACAGGTGAACTTGGCCTCTACCTACCTAACACCAGCAACAATGAGTGAGAGATTGTCTAACCCAATGAATCCAAGTACAAAAGCGACACACAGTATAAACAAACAGTTGCAAGTGCAGTAACCGTAAAACAAATAGATACAGTGCAGTAACCGCAGAGCAACCAGCAAAAGTAGTAAAGATATATTGAACAGTATATTCCAATACTGTCCAGAAAAGTACTGTAGAGCAGTAGCTTTAAATGCATAGAGTACAGCAATCAGTAACAAGCAGTAATGCACCAACATCGGGGATTAAAAACGGATACTCAATAACTGAGATAGTACAATAATTTTGTTTCCATCTTCCTAGTATCAGTAAATGGAAACAATGCAAAATTAGCTGAAATAATATTAGCAAAAGTGCAGCATTACCTCAGATAATGCCAGTAATGAACAATAATGTAAAAGCAGCAATACATAATAGTGCAAGCTAATAACACTACAGTCAACAGAATAAAAATGCACAGATCAGACAAAGATCAAAAGTAAACCTCAAGTTTCTGCTTATAGTAGTCATAAAAATGCAATGTGGAATTATACAATCAATGGAAATATACAGTAAATGAGTCTTGTGATTGTTTACACCTTGCCAGTACCCACCTCAAACTGGACCTCCTCTCTCATGGCGGACCATGCTGGAAAAGTGAAGAATGTGTACTGACCAAATAATAAGCATTTTGGCACTTAATATGTGCGGGTGCTACCTCTTTGGATTACCTTTGTGCTGGAATTTGGTTGGTTATAAAGTGCTGTTTCTCTGTGTACTCCATGATATTTGGGGTACCATGTGCAGCCTTCTTGGTGTGATTAAATTTGTGAATACCCATCCACTTGTCCATTTCCTGTTTGAAGGAACAATGTATTGCATTACTGACATTACTCAAGTGGGTTTCCTAAAGACAGTGTTAGTTAGAGTACCCTTCTCCAGATCTTTAGTTATGGTGAGGACCAGAACGTTAACTGCTGTTTTGCTGTTGCCACACATGACCCACTCAAGTAAATATGCTGCTACCCAGTAGCAGCATACACCCTGAAATCACAAGAAAGAATGTTGCGAAATCCTAGGGAATGAGGATTGAAAGAGTTTCAAGAGAATTAAAAGATTTTTCCACCAATCTAATGAACGTACAAAGGACTTTCTTGTCAAAGGCTACAGAGAAAAAAATGCTTCACAATGTCCTGGAGCCAATTAAAACTCTGAAGAAAGAGAATGACCCAAGCCTCAGTGAGCCCTCAGATAGGACTACGAGGGAATTTCAACACAGATATATTGACAAAAAAAGATGACAAGAGAAAAAGGAGCATGTCTTTAATTACAGACAACTGGAACATCATTTGTGAGAACAAACAGCTGGAAAAAATATTTGAACCTGGATCTTCCTTTCTGTTTAAAAGAGCAAAGAATGTTAGAGAGTGTGATGAAAGCAAAGGAAAAACAATGAAAGAAAATAACGGGACCTTGAAATGTGGACCACCCTACTGCACCTTTTGTGAAAATCCGAGTAACTCTAATCATTTTTATTGTCCCAACCCCAGTAGAACTTACTATAGTCATAAGAGATGCAATTGTAATACTCGATTTGTGATATACAGGGTTCAATGTTGCTGTTGCAGAAGTTTCTATGTGGGGCAAAACTATTAACAAACTAAAGGTCAGAATGGCCCACCATTTAACACACATAAAACTTAAAGTGCTGAACAACTATCTGGTGAAACAGCGCCTTGAAAGCCCTGCACATGAAATATTCAGCTTTCATGTACTAGATAAACTAGAAATGGGACCTCTTAAAGGCAACAGAAAAGCCTTAGAGAAGATAGAACTCCAATGAATCATCAAACTAAATGCTTAAAAACCACCTGGATTCGCTACTTACGTTTCTGTCAGAAGTGTTTTAATACTAAAAAAGATAAATCACAGTTTGTTTTATTGAAAACAAGATGAATTGGTCCAGAAATCTACAAAAGGGTATGATAAAAAGGTGGACACCTAAGCACTTACACTGCTATACTGATATTTCAGATGGATCTGAGGAAGCTATATGGTGAAAATGTTTTTAAAATGTTAAAATGTTATGAAACACTTGGTATCTCAAATTTTGCTTAAACAGGCTGAGTCACTGTTGGACTTATGTTGAATATGGTTAACTGATATTGTTATATAACACAAGTATTGTAAGATGATAGAGGAGGATTAGCCAGTGTGGTTACCCAGCCATTGTTGAACACTTGGTCATATTCAAAAGAGGTGTGTTTCAATTCTACCAATTACAACACACCCCTATTTTGGCATATTCAAATTAGATGTATTTTACCACTACCATTTAAAACCATTTAAAACACCTGGCTACTCTGACCCCTCCTCTCACAAATCCCTTATAGCTAGGGCAGAGTTCATTGTAAAACTATTAAGTTTGACTGCAAGAATGTTCATCCACCTGTGATGAGTAAAGAAAACATTTTTTTTTCTAAAAACTGCACCAGTTGCCTCATTCCTCTGGAGAGGAGGGGTAGATAAGCCATCTGTGGTCAGCTCTGGGTCAGATTTGCTTATATCCCAATTGAAGTCATATTCTGGTATTTGTGGAACTGGAGAGTGTGTTGAGTAGATGGAAAGAGTATTTTGAGAGGCTGATGAATGAAGAGAATGAGAGAGAGAGAAGGTTGGATGATGTGGGGATAGTGAATCAGGAAGTGAAACAGATTAGCAAGGAGGAAGTAAGGACAGCTATGAAGAGGATGAAGAATGAAAAGGCTGTTGGCCCAGATGACATCCCAATGGAAGCATGGAGGTGCTTAGGAGAAATGGCAGTGGAATTTGTAACTAGATTGTTTAATGAAATTTTGGAAAGTCAGAGGATGCCTGAGGAGTGGAGAAAAAGTGTTTTGGTACCTATCTTTAAGAATAAGGGTGATGTGCAGAGCTGCAATAACTACAGAGGGATAAAATTGATCAGTCACAGCTTGAAGTTATGGGAAAGAGTAGTAGAAGCTAGGTTAAGAAGGGAGGTGATGATTAGTGATCAGCAGTATGGTTTCATGCCATGCAAGAGCACTACAGATGCAATGTTTGCTCTGAGAGTGTTATTGGAGAAATACAGAGAAGGTCAGAAGGAGTTACATTGTGTCTTTGTAGACTTGGAGAAAGCATATGACAGGGTGCCTAGAGAAGAGTTGTGGTATTGTATGAGGAAGTCGGGAGTGGCAGAGAAGTATGTAACAGTGGTACAGGATATGTACGATGGTAGTGTGACAGTGGTGAGGACTGCAGTGGGAGTGACAGATCCGTTTAAGGTGGAGGTGGGATTACATCAAGGATCAGCTCTGAGTCCTTTCTTATTTGCAGTGGTGATGGACAGGTTGACAGATGAGATCAGACAGGAGGCCCCGTGGACTATGATGTTTGCAGATGACATTGTGATCTGTAGTGAGAGTAGGAATCAGGTTGAGGAGACTCTGGAGAGGTGGAGATATGCTCTAGAGAGCAGAGGAATGAAGGTCAGCAGGGCTAAGACAGAATATATGTGTGTAAATGAGAGGGAGGGTAGAGGAATGGTGAGGATGTAGAGAGTAGAGTTGGTAAAGGTGGACGAGTTTAAGTACTTGGGATCAACAGTTCAGAGTAATGGTGAGTGTGGAAGAGAGGTGAAGAAGAGAGTACAGGCAGGGTGAAATGGATGGAGAAGAGTGTCAGGAGTGATTTGTGACAGACGGGTACCAGTAAGAGTGAAAGGGAAGGTCTACAAGAGGGTAGTGAGACTAGCTATGTTATATGGGTTGGAGACAGTGGCATTGACAAAAAGGCAGGAGTCAGAGTTGGATGTGGCAGAGTTAAAGATGTTAAGATTTGCACTCGGTGTGACTAGGATGGATAGGATTAGGAATCAGTATATTAGAGGGTCAGCTCATGTTGGACAGTTTGGAGACAAAGCAAGAAAGACGAGATTGCATTGGTTTGGACATGTGCTGAGGAGGGATGATGGGTATATTGGGAAAAAGATGCTAAGGATGGAGCTGCCAGGTAAGAGGAAAAGAGGAAGGCCTAAGATAAGGTTTATGGACATGGTGAGAAAGGACATGCAGGCGGTTGGTGTGACAGAGCAAGATGCAGAGGATAGGAAGAAATGGAAAGAGATGATCCGCTGTGGCGACCCCTAATGTCAAAAGCCAAAAGATGATGATGATGATGATGTGGAACTATTCAATTTGTGGAAATTCAAAAGATCCTGGGCCACTAAGTCCCTAATGGCTTGGAAGGCAAGGCATAGATCTCCCCTCAAGTGTCTGTAACGCATTGAATAAAGGTACCAGTCTTATCTGGTAACTCAGGGTTTTTAAGACCATGATCTTCTTAATTAGATACTTCTTGAATTATTCTAGTCATTTGATTTATCTTATGAGGTGGTACATCCCAACAGGGAACAGGAATATAATGATGCAATAAAAGGCAACATGCATGGGGGAAGTCATTAGTCCCTCTCTGGGAGGATTGTGGAAAGCGCTCAGAAGTAATCTCTTTACCCTATTGACACATACCTATGCAGGTTATTATGTTAGAAGTTCCCTGTGGTTTCATTACACTTTACTAGACCTAAACGTTCATTTAGAAAATATGTACGTAAATGCAAAAAGTGAGGAAACAGCAAAACCTATTCTGCATGAAGAATGTTAGTTAAATATGCTACCACTAAATATCCATGCTGCATTAGATGGTATACCAAATTATGTAGGAAACTCAAGTTCAGGTTATGACTAAGCACTTTACAATAATAAAGTTTAATACAATATATAGACATCAAAACATTGTCTGGCATAGAATTGTCCAAAACCTCAACCCAGGTCTCTCCTGTGCATATTAGAAGTCCTGTTCTATTAACAGTAGTTGGTTATCCCATGCAGGACTGTACTTTGGGAGACCTGGACATTGTAATTCCCCAACTTCTGTCTCCAGGTTCCCCTGTTCTAAACCTTCTCCATAATTTTGGGTGAATCTAGGTGAGCACATATACTCAAACCAAGTGAGAATCTCTGCTGTATCAACTAGTGGTCATCAGAGCCACAGACCGCCCTTTTCATGCTTCTGTCACAGAAAGGCTATTTGCCTCCCTGGTGTTGTTTTATGTTGCCTTTTGACCTACCTGATCGTTATTCTACTGCTGCATCAGGTATCAGGTTTTCTTAGCATGCTTTGCATACACAAGCATCTCCAGGTTTGGCAGTCTAGATGCCTTTCTTTTTCAAGGAGGTACAAGGTCTAGTTTCAGCCCCTCTTCTGGGCTGCACACTGGTTAAGGTTTCTGCCTCACAGGTCAAGTCGAGAGAATCAATTTTCATATGTGGTCACTTTCTGTGTGGAGTGTGCAAGTCCTGTCTGTATCTATGTGGGATTCCCTGAGGTAATTCAGTTTGTCTTCTCATTTCAGATATATATATATATATATATATATATATATATATATATATATATATATATATATATATATATGTATGTATATATGTATATATCTATATACGGATTCACTTCATAATCTCGAAAGACTGAAATCTCAAATTTCAGTTTTTCGAGACCATGAAATCGAATCTACACAATGCTGAAAGCCCAAAACCATGAAGCCTAAAACAGCAAAATTTAAAACACCGAAAACATAGCAAACACCAGACCGCACATATACCACAACACACACACCACAAAATAAGCAAACAAAGCAACACACATCCACATGCGCCTCCCCACTTATATATACTAACTCCGAGATCGCACAAACAGAAAACAAAGCAAACTCACACGCGCACACACACACACACACACACACACACACACACACACACACACACACACACACTCATATACACTCAAACTCCCACCCAAAACCCTTACAAAACACTCACTTACCTGACATTACACCTAAATCCACACACAGCACCGCACACCATCCACATAGAACCCAGGACATTACGTAGCGTAAAGCCATAACCACGAATTTGAGATATTCAAATTCACGATTATGCACTTTCGCTATTTCAAAACTTCAACTTTATAGTCTTGAGATACTGAAATTCGACATGTCAGTATCCCAAAAGATCCTCTCCTCTGACTTGAGGAACAAAACAAAAAAGCTGATTTCCCCTCATACAGTGTAGCACACCACACACTATACATGTAACAAATGCATTTCTACAGTCTGAATACTACACATAAAGCACTGAAGTGCTAAAACACAGAATGCAAATGTGGTATATTGGCATTCAAAGATGAATGCTGGCCTTCTCCGACACCTAATTAGCAGCTGCAAAGCAAGACATATTGCACCTTGTGCCCAGGGTGGCCTTTCCCTTTCCCCCCACCCAGGCTATATCTCAGGGCACACTTACATGTCTATACTACTTACATAACTGTTCTTGACTTTAATTAGAGATCCTACTATTCCTAGGACTCCAGGCATGGGAGTCACTTTTTAAGATAGCTATTCAACACAGAATTGCCTGCTTAGTCCATTTTTTCTACAGCTATCTTTTCCCTGAAATTGCCAACACAGACCTGCTAGCTCTTTGAGGGCCTTCCAGAGGTCACCAAGAGTTCACTTGCCTGGCTGCTTCTTCAGTCTCAGATAGTTAAAAAATAATAATTTTGGACAGGTCTGCTTCTTCCAGAGGGATTTTTTGACAGAGTCTAGATATGTCAGACCTAGATGGGAAGGAAGGTGCTCTTCATCTTCTCCTCTTAAACAAACAAACAAAAAAAAAACAAATATTGGGGAGATCATAAAACCTACAAGGGCCAAAATACCTTATAAAAGAGGACTTCTTTCTCCACCCCTATTGGTGGCAGAGGCACTAACCAGACAAATACAACTGAAAAATCTCTGCCATGACTACACTGTAGATATGCTGAATTGTAATCTTGTACTTTAGGCTTGGGTGCTCCACCTTTTAGGCAGGCTTTAGAAAGCACACACCTCTGTCAATATAATTATCAGCAAATAGAAGAGAATTAGAGGAACTTTTGGAAGCCTCCTCAGCAAACCCGATTTGCATGCTGCTTGCTTCCTGATGCAGGTAGTCAGGGGAGGGGAATAAGATTCTTCAATATGTCCGCACTGAGATTCTATCCTGCAAGACAGGAAGTAAGAAAGCTTATATACACAATTTTTCTTCTTGCCTTCACCACAGCTTATACTTTGTAGGTCTTCCTCCTACAAAAATGTGAACATCCACTTGATCACCAACCTCCAGAGAGAGGGATCCACTTTTTGGCTTCTTTTTTTGATATTACAAAATAGAACAGGAGACTAAGGGTCAGTTCTGGATCTTGACATTCTCATGTTGTCATTGTTAAATAAAACATTTTGCAAGGGTACACTTAGCCTACTTTGCCTCACCTTTGCAGAAAATGGGATATGGTCCTTGAACGATCTATAGTCCTACTTTTACATCAGAACTGAGTGGTATCAAAGAATACACATCATGACAATATCCTGTCTGGCCAATCAGCACATTGTAACCTATAAATATAACCTGCAGCTCATGGCAAGGGATTCTGCCTTCAACAGACTTTACATTGTAATGATCTAGGCCAAGTCACAGCAAAAACTTAAGATTAAATATGTCCTTTTTCAAGTATATCATCTGTATGTAAGCTCTGAGAAGATGCTTCTTGCATTATTAGGATTCATGGCTCTGTGGGATATGGCTTCCTCATTTCTGAACCAGGTCAAGACATCAGCTTGCCTATGCACAGAGTGTTATTTGTATTATTGTACATGAATACCCATACATTGGTCCATCAAAGCTATGAATTCAGGGTTTGCTGGACCTGAGTCTGCATCAAGCTTTCCAAGGCATGCTAGTGTTATGTGTTGGTAAATGCTGTCAGACTACTGAGAACTGACAATCCAGCTATCCGCTTGTCTGGCCCAAGTAGCCTAGGTCACTGCTCATGCCATGTGTCTGGGCTAGGGGGCCCACTCTGAATCACAGGCATCAAGGTCTCTGCTTAGACAGCCATGGATTTCTGCATATGACTACATTGGAGATAATGCCATCTTTGTTGACTCTGCAACATTTCAGACCCTTCCTTATCCAGGGTGTGATATCCATCAAGAAAGGCAAGAAGACGCATGTCTAATATAGCAATAAGGAGGAAAGTACAGGCTAGTGACAAATTTCAGGGAGACAATGACAGAACAGGACTGTGGGCTTCTTGTTCCTAACATTACATGTGATATAAAGCAGCAAAATCAGACCAAATGGTAAAATCCAAAGTCAGTAGGTACAGAACAGCAAAGTCAGACAAGCGCTTTCGCTTGGAGAATGCCAAGCTTTTTCAAGTCAAAAACAGTTGCCTGCAGTGAGGCAACTGTTTAAATGAGGATGTTAATTAGTCACATGTTTGGTTAGAGCTGAGTTGCATTAAGAAACAATTGAGACTGTTTTGAGCAAAAGAACAGCCAAATAATAAAATGAAACATTAAAATGTGCATAGGTTAAATTGACATTGCATTGTTTATACATGACTGGTAAACCAAGTGAGTGTTATGATGAAATTAAAAACTTTGCTTGTCCAAAAGGTTTGGATAGAAATACAAATACAAATACAAGTGGAAGTTTAAAAAAAGCTGTGTGTGATCCAAGTGAGTTTGAGGTCAGCAGTCCTGTGTAATATGAGAATCAGTGTAGTACTGTTATGTTAGCCTTAAAAATAGATGTTATGATGCATATGAATTTGCACTACTTGGTGACTTGGGGCAAGTGTGTTCAATGGGCAAAGAAACAGTGTTGAAAATAGTGAAAATAGGATGAGACATGCTATAATCTAGCCCTTCTGAGCTTCAGAACCGAGCCTATACTAAGTGTGCCATTTAACCCCGGGGGCCTGCCTGCATCTAGCTTGAGTTGCCAGACAAGCTCCCTGTATTCCAAGGTCGATTCCCAGTCCCCTCCTCTAATGTTAGGGTTCACTTGTTCAAGGATCATGAAAGACAACTTGTAGTTGGGACATGTAAGTGAGTGTTTGAAAAAAGCGTTGCTTTCCTTTTTCTTTTCAATGTTGTAAGTGTGTTCGTATAGCCTTTTCCTGAATTCCCTCTCTGTTTTGCCCACATAAAAGGCACCACAGGTGGTGCAGAGCCCGATATAAACAACCCCTTTTGTTCCACATGAAAAGTGACAGGGGGATCTGATACAGGTGTGTCTGGATGCAAGGTAGATGTAGGATTTGTTTGCAATGAGAGGACATTGCTTGCAGGCACCACATTTGAAGGTGCCCTTGTTGTTGTGAGAGTTATGAGTAGTTGCAATGGGTTTTCTCGAAGATGTCTTTGAGGTTTTGCCCCTCTTCCTCACAAAATTAGGTTTGTCCGAATGATACTCCTGAAGTCGTCATTGCCAGCCAGTACAAACCAGTATTTGGATACAATAGTTTCAATTTGTTCAGAGTTGTCAGAGAAAGTGTAAATGAAATTGCCGTCCATTTCTTTGCTCTGTTGTAACATGAGGTTGGGGATCTGCACTTGCGTGCGTCCAAGCAGTGGGGGGTATAAGGAATCCCTTTTGGCAAAGATTTCATCTTTTAGTGAGTTGAGCAAGTTCTCAGGATAGCCTCTTTGGGTGAACATGTCATGTAGATTGTGAGTCTCTTCTAGAAAATCGGAGAGTTTACTGCACATTCTGGATGCTCTTATAAGTTGACCCTTGACTATGCCCTTCTTTTGATGAAAAGGGTGTTGACTCTCATAGTGTAATAGACAGTTCGAAAAAGTGGGTTTCCTGTAAACCTTGGAGTGTAGTTCCAAGGATTGGGCATCCCTATAAATGGTAGCGTCAAGATAGTGCAGATGTTCATGACTGATGTTGTGTGTGAAAGTCAGAAACTCTGTGGTACTGTTGATGTATTCCAAACAACTCGACAGTTGGAGTTCAGTACCTTTCCAAATGAGGCAGATGTCGTCAAGGTATCTGCAATAGAAGGTGACAAACTCTGCCCAAGTGGTGCCAAAAATGTAGTCCTGTTCCCATCTGTGCAAAACCACATTGGCATAGTTGGTGGCACAGGAGGCCCCCATTGCTACTCCTTTTTCCTGTTTGAAAAGTTCCCCATTAAAACAGATGTAGTTGTTGTTTAAGACTGTGCTCATCATGTCAATAATTAGATTGATGAAGTTGTTACCCAAATTCGTTTCTTTGGTGAAAAAGTCACTAAACCAGTCTAGTCCTGTAGAGTGGGGAATACTGGAAAAAAGGTCTTTGATGTCAATGGTGACCAGAAAGGAGGAGGGGGGGCAGTTGGACACAGGGAAAAGTTTCAGAAATTCCCATGAATCTTTGCACACGTATGTGAGGGCATGGGTATGTTGTTTTGTGATGTGGTCGATGAACTTGGCAATAGGCTCAGTCACACCCCCCGCACCCGAGACAATGGGTCTGAAGGTCAACGGACTGGTGCCCTTGTGGGTCTTTGGGATTCCGAAGATAACTGGTACAATTGGTTTGTTGACAAGTAGAAAATTGTAGAGTTTTTCATTAATGGATCCCTGTAGCAAACTGTCATACAAAGAGGATTTGATTTTTGCAAGTGCGATGTTGTATTCATTTCGGGACGTGAGGCAGTATTGGGTGTCATCATGCAGTACATGGTGCATGCTAGCCTCATAAGCAGACTCGTACATGAGAACCACACCACCACCTTTATCAGGTTTCATGATTCTAATATGCTCTTCAAACAACTTGTTAATGTATTCAAAGTCTTGGTGTTCAGGTTGGTTGAGTGTGGTCTTTGGGGGTTGTCGTACATGTTACGCAAGTCCTGTTCAATTAATTCCTCGTATAGCTTAAGAAGTGGGTGGGTGGGGGGATTGAAGGTACTCTTCCTACACAGTCCTGTGGGTTGCCAAGTTTGTCCTTTGAAAAAATGTTTGAGGTTGAGTCCTCTGGTGAATAACTTGAGATCAACTAGTAACTGAGCCAAATTTGCTCTGTTAGTGGGGACGAAATGGAGTCCTTTGGTAAAAAGATTAAAGGCTGTGTCATTAACCACCATGTCTGTGTAATTAAAAATAGTAAAGTCATTCTTGGTATAAATAGTGCAATTGGCATGCTTGGTTATAGTGGTATTGGAGCAAGGCAGGATAGAGTGGTCTGCAGGTTCAGTACAGGGGGAGGTGTCTTTAGGGGGATTTGCCACATCTTGGGTGTGGGTGCCTAGAGTTATTTGTTGGTCCACCTCCATCCAGTCCTCTGTGGTTTTGGTCCCCAGGCCCCGGCCCTCCCGGGGTGCATGGGAAAATCCTGCAAAAAACAATGCAATGTCAATTTAACCTATGCACATTTTAATGTTTCATTTTATTATTTGGCTGTTCTTTTGCTCAAAACAGTCTCAATTGTTTCTTAATGCAACTCAGCTCTAACCAAACATGTGACTAATTAACATCCTCATTTAAACAGTTGCCTCACTGCAGGCAACTGTTTTTGACTTGAAAAAGCTTGGCATTCTCCAAGCGAAAGCGCTTGTCTGACTTTGCTGTTCTGTACCTACTGACTTTGGATTTTACCATTTGGTCTGATTTTGCTGCTTTGTACCAACTGTCTTTGGATTTTTATCACTTGGCAACTAATAAAGGACTTACCTTTTTTACGAACTATTGTCTTCACTTTGCGGTTCTGGAACTACTCTTCTTGGTGTTATCAGTTTTGCTCTTATTTTTCTTCAACATTACATGTGATATAGTAGAGAGTAGAGACAATATAGGGCTCCTCACTACAACTTCCAAGAATGTTCACAGTGAAACCTTCTAAGGTCGTTCGATACCACTTCACTAAGAGGTCTGCAGCCACTGACTCAAGGTAATAAACTTTTGTTTGGCAATTCACATAATTCTGCATATTTGAAATGTAACATTTGGCTAGAGAACACAGCCATCAGCTCCCCTGTTGTGAATCATGGTGTCTTCATCTGATAGCAATATACCAATCTGCCTGTGCTCATATTTCTACCATGGAGGCCATATCTGGGGGAAAGTAATCTTCCTTTTCAGGGGCTGGGCATATCCAATATGACGGAGTTTAGAGTCTGGGAGCAAAGTTGCCAACTATCCTAGAACCTAGGAGACACAAATCTCAACAATTCTGAAGGTCAAAGATTGTTTGCGGTAGGTGTTCAGTTAAAGTGAGTGTCTCATGTTTACATAAGCCTACTTTCTTTTCAGAATAGAGGTGAAACTAGATGACTTCACACTACTATTCCTCATGTTTGGCATGACTTACCAAATGAAATGCTAGTACCATGTGAGACACAAACATTTGTAATAAGCAGACTCTTCATTTGTGGGCTGTGGGTCCCATGATCTTTACCTTCCTGGAGATACTTCCTATATGTTACAGTTCAGGTGTAAAGATGGGTGACATGAAGTTAAGGCATTTGTGGGGAGCCCAATGCAATGACATATCTGTGAGAAAAGTCATTAAGTTAGCAATGCATAACAAATATGAAAAAAGAGATGATATACACAGGATAAATTAATTTTCATCTTAGGAGGACACGTGGTTTATTCACTATTAATTATTCTATTCTCGTCACTTCTGCCAGAAAAAAAGAACTTTTTGAAATATATGAGAGAGATGAGTATCTGATCTTCCACCAGTGTGCAAAGGAATAAAACAGCAATCTTGTACAGGATTTTATTTTAGGTATAGAAGATTAGAAAAGGGAAATTATGAGAAACATACAAGGAACTCACAACAGAATAGCTAGTTTTGGAGAAGATACTTTTTTCAAGAGTATTTTGACCCAGCAAGGAGGGTCTTCAAATTGCATGAAGCTTAAACGCAATGAACAGACACAAAAGTACTTTATTTGCAATCATTAATCAGGGCAGAATGATCCAAATGGACCATTTTAGGCTCTGCCTGGGGGGATCTAAGATGAATACAGTGATTAAGTCTATATGCACAGTAAACAGTCAAGACATCATCACATTTACAACAGAACAAAAACTATTAACAACTGCAAAGTTTTGTTGCATTACTGGAGATCAATTCACTGACCTTTGTAATGGGTTCCGATCACGTAGTCGAACTTTTACAAGTTCGAACCACATATGGTTGAGACCATACGTTCGAATTTGTAAAAGTTTGAGCATTTGAATGGAAATCTCCATAAGCAGAGGTTTCCATTCACTTCACTGTAGTGCAATCTCAGAGGGTGCAGGGGGGCTTGCCTCCTTGCTTACAACTATTTATTTTGTTGTCTGTTGTTTTTTTATTTTTTTTTACATAGTCGAAGTTCTGTAACTTTGAACATAATGGTTCGACCATTAGGTGTTCAGAATTATGGAACTTCGACTATGTGATATAGACCCTTTCTAACTGGCTCCACAAAGATAAATTCTAAATTAACAGCACCAAAACAAATGTCATTCTCTTCTCTACCACAAAGAACATGGCATTACTACCTCCATTAGTATTAAGTGATTTGTAACACTGCACAAATATCTTTGTGCAACACTAGACCCCTAGCCAAACTTCTGTATTCACACAGATAAGATTACCACCAATGTCTTGGTACAACTAACGCTATGTTATTTACCTTTCACACCTCCCCTTCCATTTGGCATGGAAGACATTAGCTAACAATGAATTAATTCCTAAGATTTAGTATGCACTCTCTATCACTGCTCTTCATTCAGCACAAAACACACAACAAAATCAAGCAGGTGAACTTAAAAAATTGAGATGTGCTCATCCTGCAGGTAGGAATTGCCACCATTGCACCTTATATGAAAAAGAACACTGGCTGCCTATGATTAACATAGCCACTTTTCTTCTAAATACTTTTGATTTACAAAATTCTAATATTAGGCTATTGTCTACTCTTTAAATGATTATTACAAATCAGAGATCAAAACTGCTCTCTTAGGAGCAACCAAGAGAACACCATCATTGTTGTTCAAACTTAGATTCAAACTGAATATTGGAAACAAGGGTTCTCCAAGAAAGGGACTTGTTATATGGAACAAGCTACCCACAGACATTAAAACTTTGAAACTTCATGCATTCAGAAGAAATCTTATGCTGCATTTGCAAAACAAATCGTAGTATACCTGTTTTCACAACACTGGCAAAATTTACAGGTACGCACATAAGGGCTTGTTTCCACATGTGTACATTGTAAAACAACTGCTGAGTTTGACATACACTATTTGGTATTCTGTTACAATTTTCAACATGTTAATATAAGCTGCTATACGTATTTATTCTTATGTGCCAAAATTTAAAAGTGAATTGTGATACTGTACAATGATTTTTACTATACTCTAGAATTCAGGTCAGGAAAGTGGTACCAGATCAACCCATCTACCTTGCTATCAAATTGTAAAAAAAAAAAAAATATGTATTATAGAATATATACATTTCTTACAATGGATGGAGAAGGAGAAAGTGAAGTAGCAAAGGGACAGCTGCAAATCATTAATTTATCAGATTAGTAGAGAATAAAGGAGTTAGTGTAAGACAAATGCAAAGTCAGTGATAGAGATTGCTAACCACAGAGTGGGGACTAAGTTCACACAGTTTCAACTAGAGTGTGCACTTAATAAAGATTTGCATGTGATATTTTTACTTTATGATGACTGTAGGACTTATGGAATGGGGAAGTACTTTAAGATTGTGGGGTATGTTCTGTGGGAGGATGCCCCTGCACCCTATATGGTAACCCCACCCCATGTGCAGGACTTCATACCTCACTTACGTAGACATAGTAAGTTCACATTCTTAGAGCCATGGAGGAAAAATAAAAACATGCCACATAAACAGAGGTACACAGGCAAGGATTTTTCTTTTCTGGAAAATGCTATCAGTGAGTTTAAAACTGAGTAAAATAAAGTGACCAGTTTAAATTCAACCTTCATACAGGTAATCTATGTAAGATATGCACAAACATGATCTTTACAATGTCTTATTAGAAAGGATGACAGGACAGTTATTTTATATTAAGGAGGTTTGTGGTCTACACTCTTGTGGGAGGAGAGCGTAAATTCTGCCCTTCTGAACTGGGAATTGATGGTTGAAGGCTTATTGTGCCTGCTTAACTGTTTCTTTCTGAAATTGGTGTGCCTTTCTTCCTGTAGCACAGACTAGATTCAGACCTGCTGAATCTAGCTATGCTTGTATAACTTGAGCACTAATCCAGGCCATCTTCTTTTGGAGAGGGTTCCCCTGCACCATAGTGGCAGAAGTGTGCAGTTAGAACTTGTCTGACTGAAGGTTGCTGGACCAGGGCTCAGTTTTGAGCTTTTTTATTGGTTAATTGGTTAATTTTTTAAATCAGTTTGCTGTTGTTTCATACTTTATATTTAAGTGTGTATCTGTTCTCATGTGTTAAATCAACCTAAACAGAGATAAATATCTTGAGCATAGTCTGGTTACAGGTTTTGCTGTATCCAGATCTGTTTGTGTGATTCCTGTGTTTCCTGCTACGCCATCTTGTGTTGCCTGCACTTAGTGGGAGTAAGTGAACTGGTTGGAACTGGTCTGGCTTAGGGTGTTGAGCTAAGAGCTCAGGGGCAAGGGTTGACTGGCCAATTCCAGTGTTTCTATTTTACTTTCATTTTTGTGGTATTTAAACCCCACATTTTGTGGGTTTCTGCATGTTTGTGCATCGTGCACCACTGCTGCACCATTTTAACCCTTTGTGAGGTATCTCGGCTGCATTTTATCCCTTACCAGCACTCCTGTGTAAGTCAGGACCTCGCTTGCAGCTATTGTATTGATTTTATCCAGCCTTACTCACACCTGCAGGTACTCTTCTCAGATAGTACCCACTCTACTATCCCTGATATCTCTTCCACAGATTCTGACAACCACAGATGTACAATTTCCTATGGTTTCTCCTGCTACTCTGGTTGATATGGGCATCCTGAGACAGTGTAGCAACTGTCTTATGTACACAGACAACCCTCTACTACTACCACTCAGGAACACAATATGTGAGAGATGCAATTACATTAAGAACCTAGAATCCTTGCTGTCTCATTCACAAGCCAGTATATCTGGCACTGAGTAGGTTGTCTGTGCAAACACTATGAACACCACACCTCTAACACCACCCACACTTGTACAACACACTCCTACATATGCGGAGGTTCTCAACAAAAACATACCTAAACAAAAGAGACCTCCAAAGCAAAAACACACACGTACATCACAGCCCACAGCACCAAGCATCACACATAGTACATATGCTTGTGTCTCACAGCCTCTAAGGCCCAGCCACAAACTCAAGATACTAGTCATAGGAGACTCTGTTGTGAGACACACAGATGTGCCCCTCACCAGGCTAGACAAGGAAGAAATCACGGTAAGGTGCTTGTCAGGTGCTAGAATCCATCATATTATGCTTGCACTCAGGTCTCTTAATAACAGGTACTGTTATGATTCTGTCTTAGTCCATGTTGGTGTGAATGACTTGAGATATACGTCTCTGGACTATATGAAGAGAGACATGATTGAGCTCGCTGAATATGTGCCCAAGGCAGGTATGTCCCTAGCCTTAAGCAGTGTCCTACCATCACCCAGAATGATGCCTCAATGCAAACAGAAAATGACTGACTTTAACAATTGGCTTAGTTTCTGGTGTCATTCCAAGCGGATCCAGTACCTGACAGCCTGGGAGAACATGACTGACAGACCACGATGCTTTGCCAGAGATGGCCTTCATCTATCTCCCCTGGGTTTCAGGCTTCCGGCAAAGGCTCTTGCCTCCACCAAAGTGCCTTTTTTTGGCAAAATTATGAGCACAAAATTACCAACATGAAAAATTCTTCAAAATGAAATTTAAAGGTCATGTTGCTAAGTGCTACGAGTCTTAGCATGAAACTGTACTCATTGCAAGCATTCCTTGCCTTGGAGGATCCTGACATTTGTGCAGTCACAGAAACCTGGTTCAAAGCTGTGGAGAGCACCACAGCCTTACCAGGTTACTCATCCTACCATACTTTCAGACCCCAAATGGAGGGCTACAAGGCCAAAGGAGGTATCAAAGGCACACAGACCTCCAGGCTGGTCAAATGGTATGACACACAGTAGACACTCCAAGTGGAGTTAACTGTTGACAAAACACATATTCAAATCATAGCTAGCAACAGACCTCCAACCATGACTCCAAATGCCCACTCCACCTATCTGGACTTACTTGAATACATCAAGATTCAACCCTCTACCCTGATCTTGGATGACTTTAACTACCCAACCATAGAGTGGAAGTCCTAGTCTAGCCCAAACATGAATGCCCAGAGATTCTACGACTTTGTCAATGCCAATGCATTGGATCAGCTGGTTGACACCCCTGTGAGAGGTGAAAATATCCTGGACCTGGTCCTAACCAACATGAGTAACTACTGTAGCACCCCTACAGTGTCATCCTCCTTGGTAAGATCCGACCATAAAGTGATCACTTTCAAAGTCACCATCTCCCCTAACCCCTCACCTCCCCCATCAGGGTCAAACAAAAAACTTTTCCAAAGCTGACTACAATCTCCTGAGAGCAGGTATAAGCAGCTTCACAGCCAACCTCCCTTTAGTTGGAACTAGAACTACTGTCTAAGCCCACAATAAAAAAAATATGAGCACCTACATAGCTGGATGTACTCAGCAATACTTGACAGGACCAAATATTCTTCCTCAAGGAAGAGTAAACCTGTCTGGTGGACAGCAGCAGTAAACAAACTCTATAATAAAAGGAAAAAAATGCGGTCCAGGACCAAGAAGGAGCTGGTGCCAGGTTGGATGCAATCTCTCCTTTGTCTGAACAAGCAAATAAGGTTACTGGTGAAATCCTTTAAGGCTACCTTAGAGTCCAAAATGGACACATCCACTAAGGACAATGACAAGGCCTTCTTCATCTATGTCTGAAATCTCAAAGGTAACACCCAAATCTGCAATGAATTGCTGGTCAATAACACCACATACACAAATGCTGTGGATATAGCCAACCTGCTAGCAGACAGGTTCAGTGAAAACTTCACTCATCTGTCTCCCCAGTCAGTAAACCAGGACATCCCA
>NC_056733.1:10043025-10045525 GCF_019279795.1 Protopterus annectens
CTATACCATATTATTGCTGTTTCTGCAACTTGAAAAAATGCTCACATACCAAAGTAGTCGACCAGGTACCTTTGGTGGGCATTTTAGCAGTTGTAGGTAGGCTTATTACTTCCCACTAGTCGCCACAGTTGAATGGCACCACTGTTGTAGAAAGGTGAAAAAATTAATATTTATGATAAAAGCTTAATTGTGTCTTAATGTAGGGTCTGTACAGTAAGTACAGAATGTGGTTAAGTGAAAGAAGTATAATTGGGGATAAATCATTTAAGCTTTGTGATATTTTTACTTGTTTATGCTTCCCTTATCTTTATTTACATTCTTTCTTTACCCTGTTCACACCCACAAAGCGCACAGCCTAATACTTTTTGTTACTACTTGGAACTGTTACTTCAAAACTTAGAGATCAAAGACTTGTGCATGCATATGCACTTTAACATTTACAGTGTCCAATAGTACTTATCCATAACTGTTTAGATTCATTTAGTAGTAGATAAATGTATTTCATTATGGTGTTTATATTGATATGAATTGACTGTATATAGTTTGTGAATTGTGTGCTTAGTACTAAACAAATGGATGTTTTATTGCAGTGTTTTTTATGTATGTTGAGTGTTTATCTGAGCTGATTGTGTATTGTTTTGTGAATATGATGTGTTTTGTTGTGATACTGGTTCCACAAGAACATAGTCTGCTTTAGGTACATTTCCATGCACGAATCTGTGTTGGAGTGCTTAGTATTGTTTTTCCCAGCCATCACCTTTAACTGAATCTGTTGCTGAGCGTGGGTTGTCTTAATCAAGATGAACCTACCAACACTGTATGTTGTGCATGTACTGATTTATTTTTTTTTAATGTGTATTTATTTTTTTGGTGATGCTGTCTGAAGAAGCAGTAAGAGATGTGGTCCTCCAGTTCCTTTAGTAGAAGACGCATATGTCTAGAAACAAAATGGGTGTGTGTGTGTGTGTGTGTGTGTGTGTGTCTAGTCTGAGCCTGTTGAAAGCTAAATTTTTCAGTCTTTTCTTTGTGAAGCATGTTCGTTTTATTTATTTATTTTTTTTTTACAAATCTTTTAAGGATTTGCCTAGCAAAATTTATAACTATTTAACTCTGTGGGTATGGGTATGCTTCCCTTTTTATCTTGAGTTAGGATACTGTATTACAGGAGTGTGACCAGTATTTGGCAACTTTTTTTTTTTTTTTTTTTTATCTTGTTGTAGTGGACCTGCTTGTTGGAAAGGTTACTTGAAATGTGCTCATCTGTTTTGTGTAGAACATCACAAAAGGTGTTCCTTGAGGAAGCTACAGTGCAGCACCCTGGTCTGTGCTTTACTTTGTATTTGTTTCTAATTTATGAATTTGGTTTTGTTACAGATAAGTGGTCTGCTACATGATAGTGATAGTAAGCACCCTGAGCAGTTTTGTTATGATTTTGAATTTTGGCGATGACTTTCCATTAGCTACCTTTTTAAAATTCTAGGACCGTAATTAGAATCCTTTTAATTAGTGGAACTACAGGTGTGATGTCGGTGTGGATGAGATTGTAGCACCACTGAATATTTATTGTAGACTAAGGAGTGATCTTTGTTATATGAGTAGTTGGTGTAACCGTGAATTTAAATATTTGCCTTATGGTTTACAATATATTGTCTGTATTTTTGGGCGCACGGCTTTGTCTGGTTCTGAAGGTTTAGTAGATACTAATAAACTTGCAATTTTTGACTGGACTGACTGGATTTCTTTCTTGGGGACCATGCATTTTATTTATGATGATCAAATTAATAATAAACTATGAAACTTTCCAAAAGAGTCTATTATAATCCTATGCTCAGATTTACACTGAGAACGTTCTCTGCATAGGATACAGTGGTGTCAAGCTTGCACCTTTTAAAAATGTAGGGAGAGATTTGGAGAGCTTGCAGATTTGAAATATTAACAGTTGTAAAGCTCTGGATTTTCTGGTTTAGAAAGTTTAAAGATGGCTGCTTTAACTATCAGCGGTGGTGTTTGGAGTGTAGAATTTCAACTCTAGGTGATGTCTGGCTACTAATTTAGGGCCATTTTCTGTGCTTTAATGATGGGAATAACGCTAGGAACTTGAACCTTGATGTGCAGAGGTGTTTGGTGCATGAATATCATTGCCATGTCATGGTGTAATATACTGAGGTGCTCCTACAAAGTAGGGGGGCTGATTTCAGTCTCTTGTGTAACCATAGTTCTTACCTTCCTGAGCACAAAGTGACTTGAAAGATTCAGTTCCTTTTGTTTCCCAGACATTGGCTGTTCTCTGTTTTGCACCCATAACAACCGGTAAAAGTCTTCACTGCACTGTTTTTTCTTTTCTCTCTCTTTCTCTCCCCAATGGTTTGCCTTTTTTTGGGTGAGGGGCTTAATGTAGATCTACATCTGAAAGTAGAAGCTATATATGAAATATTGTAAATATTTTTATTTTCCACTGATATAGTGAAGGGTAATATTTAAGAATTCTAATTTAATAACT
>NC_056733.1:10053025-10110525 GCF_019279795.1 Protopterus annectens
GCTTTGAAAGTGTATGGGTTGAGTAGGATAAAATGTATTTTGTATATTCCTTTTATTGTTGGACTTTGTTCCTATACCATGTTTAACATTGAGTTATCTTTGTTGGTTGCCACTGTTGCGATATGTGTTTTATAAAAAGTTTATTTTGCACATTGTATACAGATTAGTGTTTAAAAACTTTTACTATTAGTATTCATAGGTATTCAGTTTATTTTATAATTGTATTCCATTTTAGTATAACAATTGGTTAATTTAATTAGTCATGGAAAAAGTCATGTGGACAATTGGTTAATTTAATTAGTCATGGAAAAAGTCATGTGGTTGTGTTGCGTATACAAGTGTGGAGTGATGACTCCTTATTTGTTCTCAAGACATCCTGGATAAAAGGGACAAAGGCGGTTAACTTTTGGAAACTTCTGGATTATTAAAGTTCTTTTGATTTTATTCTTTTGTGCTGTTGCTGTTATTTGGTATCACCACCACATCAGGGGTTTTTTTTTGTTTTTACTGTTAACTACAAACACTGTCTAGTGTTTACAGTCTTTTTGGAAGAATGATGATTCTTTTCCTGGTGTATGTTAGATCTGTTATTTCAGTGTTTTACCTTTTTGAGAAGACTATTTTTTTTAAAAAGATTCTTTGTTTTTGTGGTACATTCCTTTTCTGATAGTCTTGTTGCTTACCCCTTTTCTGAAGTGCTTAGTTTTCTCTACACAGTACAAAAAATGTGTACACACTCGCTAGGAGTCTTTCATTTGTGCACTCAATTGCCCCTCTTCACTAATGACTATGTTTGAGGGCATACTGTTGTTGGAGAAGATTGTAAATATTAAACCAGTATTTTTTAATGCTGAATGTTGCCCCGCATTTGTATATTAAACCAACATTTCAGCTAAATGATGGAAAACACTGTCTAGTGTTTACAATTATTTAACCTTCTGTTGCAGACTTCTTTACTGTGTATCTTGTATAAAATCTCTTGGTGACAGTTGCTTTTCACTACTTCATATTAATATTGTGTAGCTGGTTAATAAAAGATCCATTGTTTCAAGCAACTACTCTGTAACGCAGCCTCTCAAATTATCATGGACATTGCTTGTCCATCTGCTTATTATTTGCTTCAAGCTATCACATACTGTGCTACGTACTGTATTTTTTATTCAACTAAATGTACTATTTCACTGTTTGTATGTTATGCTATTGCCTTATCTTTTACTATATGTACTATTTTATTAATGTTTATAAGTTAATATTCTATGGTTTCATGGTGCTTTTCTCCCAGGGCCTCTGCTGAAAAAGGGCTTTTGCTCAGTCAGACACTCCCAGTCAACAAATGTCAAATCAAAAATCTTTAAACTACCAATTCACCAATTTATTATTATTTTATCAATAAAATGCAAATGTTTCAGGCAGTTAATTTAAGAACACAATCATTTGTGAATGCAGAATGTTATGTAGTTGAAGAAATATATTCCTATCTTCAGATTTGTGTGTGTGTGGTAAAGCCTGGTGCATAATGTTCCTTGTGGAAACACCTTGATCACTTGGTACAGTACAGTTCACTGAAAAGTAAATACTTGAACTATCTTTACAGCTTTTAAGCAACTAATGATGGAAGTTTTATTGCTTTGTAACTGATGTCTCTCCTGTGAAACATTGCTTTGCTGTTTCAGTTCTGCTGAACTGAGTTGAGTGAGGGACTAGTGTACTGTTTATGCATTAGCGGTATGCTGTTGGACGAATTTGTGAAGCAAAATGTTTTCCAGTGTACGTATTTGCTAACTAAGAGAAGAATGATATTGAAATGGACTAATTTATTGTACATATCTCTTAGAAGACCTAGAGTATGTTATTGAAAATAGTCCAGTATAGGCAACATGAATTTATCTCCTTATTTTGATAAGGTGATTTCTGGTGCTGTTTTTTGTATAGGTATTAGGGGGGTTGTTTTTGTAGTGTACCGAAGGTATTCTGGACCTTTGCAAATTATGTTGGGGAATGTAAAATAAACCCCCTTGGGGAAATTCCAAAACTAATAGGTTATATAATAAAATGCATAATTAAGGCCTCTAATCAATATCTACCTACTTTAAGTACTCTTGTCAAAAAGATAAGCAAAAGTCTGAAAGCTATTGTAAGGGCAATCCAGAAGAAAGTCAATTAAAATTGGCATTCAAACCCAAGGGTAATTGCAGGTTCTCCTTTAACTACATCATATGATTAGGAACCATCTCGCAACAAAGTTTCCACTCCAGTTTGGAACTAATACACAACAGTATTGTGAATTAAATCATAATTTTATCCACTCCAGTCCTGAAGATATGAGCAATTTATTTTGTAGGTTTATTCCCAGCTTCCCACACCAGAAAGTCATTGAACTTCCAAAAAATCCCTGCACCCCCCCCCCCCCCAAAAAAAAAATAGTGTAGAACATGTCCAAACTGTGCTCTCTAATGCTATTAACCTCAGCTCTGTGGCCCCTAAATGTATCTGAATACTAATTGTATAAACTCCTCCTAAAACTGTTAAATTTAAGCATAGCCGCAAGATATATTTCCCAAGGTATGGAAAATGGATGTCATTATGCTTTTCCATAACCTAAACCTGCAACAATATGGCTTAGTCAAATGGAGATTGTGTCTACTTAATCCAGTAAACTTCACAAAAGTCACTAAAGCTGTAAATAGTGCCTGTACAGTTGATTCAGCATACCTAGATCTGTCAAAACCCCTTGACAGACTTTGCCATGCTTAAAGTGTAAATAATCTCTAAGGTCTAAATATAGCTTTTTTGTTGTAGTATGGGTAGGCTGACTGGTAGAAGCAACTTAAAGTAGCTGATCTCACCTCAGAAGTACAAAATGTGACTAGTGATATTCCTCAAGCCCCTCAGTGTTTAGGATCCCTTCTGTTCAGCATCTATAAATTTACTGATGACTGCAAGCTAGATGTTTGCTCAGCAATCTGATACTGTTAACTTCTGCAAGGGCTAAACCGTGCATATCAGTCGTATGCTGTAAACAGATTTAAATTTTAAAAGCAAAGAATTGTATCATCTTCACCATTGGTAAATTTCAGTAGTGGTTTTCTCACTCCTCCACTCCAGATTGTAGTCGTCGGAGGTCTTGGTACCTTCATAGACGTCTTTAGATCCTTTGATCACCATGAACCAACAGTACTTGAGGAATACAATTAATAACTTCTTTTGATCTGGATGAAACACCTTTTAGTTATTCTACTACACTCTGCTGCACACATAGTGCTAGAATGTAATGCCCCTTTTAGTGTGTATCCATTTGGTTTCACTTCATATTACCGAAATGCTGAAATATCGAATTTCAGGATTTCGGCAGTATAAAGCCGAAACCATCACAACACCGACACTTCACAATCATGAAACCAAAACGTCGAACATACACAGTACAGCACACAACACACAAACCATAACACCCACAAAACAATTAAATACAGCAATGTACCACACACACCTACACTACACAAATGCAGGGGGCAAGCCCCCCTTCTCCCCCTGCTTGTGTATACTAACTCCGAGATCACACAAATCGTAGCACTCGCAAAACAATTAAATACAACAATATACCACACAGACACACCTACACTACACAAATGCAGGGGGGTAAGCCTCCCTTCACCCCCACCCCCCCTACTTGTATATACTAACTACGAGATCACACAAGCAGTTAAAAATATATATATATAATCACACACAGCGAACACACAATCATACCTCCACCTCCCTACTCTAACCCACTCGTACAAGTTAGAAAAACACTCACGCACACTTGCTCACCTTAAACTGCAGACACCATTCCAGCCAAACACTTCCGCAACATAACGTACATGCATAAGCATGAATTCGACATAGTCCTATTTGAGCTTATGCACTTTCGTTATTTTGAAATTTTGTCTTCATGGACATAGACTTTCTGAAATTCGATATGTCGGCAATTTTCATTTATGAAATGAAACCGTCCATTTAAACTCATGTGGCTTCTTTGTGTAAAAAGTCTGTTAACTCGTCAATTTAACATTTCTAGAAGCTGCTTTAACAGACTTGCACAGCATGAGGAAAAACAAGAGTCAATTCAATCCAGTCGGTTAAATTTGTACTGAGGCCTCTCTCTATTTCATTCAAGTGAAGCCGGGATCTGATGCGATACAGTAGACTGGCGTAACCTCATGAGCTGCACAGTCGCATTTTATTACAGGATAGATTTAGCTTTCCAACGAAAAAATCTCCTTGGGATTTCTTCCACTATGCAATCATTCAAGGTTACAAATAGAGTAGCAATGATACCTCTGCTGCAGGCAGGTTTGGATCAAGTACGACCTCAGTAAATGATTTTTTTTTTTTTTTTTTTTTCAGTTATTGCCACAGAGGTCCTTTGTATGGGTTCCTGTAAATTGATCCTGGGCCTGACTTGTATTGCCCTCTTACAGGCAGGAGGTGTTCTGCAGTGGAAATTGGCAAGGTTATTGTAGTCCATGGAATGCCTCTCTCTTGTGGAGGGGGGACATGGTTGGCATGATTAAGTTCTTTACCTCAAAGATGCAAGTTACAGGGTTTGATTTATGACCTCAGGTTGTAGGCTAGATTTTGAATGGTCTGCACACTTGACAGCATTTGGCTACAAAAGAGACCACTTCGGTACCATTACTTTCTGAAGACGTGTTAAAGTTGCCGATGAACGCAGCTAGTGATAGCTGTATAGTAAATTGATTGTTTTGGACCATTTATTATTTAAATGTATTGTTTTGCTGCTGTTTACTAACTGCAGTATTTAATATTTTATCAGTTGTTCTAGCCTTAGTGGCATGGTGGTGGTCATGCTGGTGTGATTTCGTTTCCAGACCAGGATTATTTGTGTGTTGTTTTTTTTTTTTTTTGCTGTTAATGTATTCTTGTAATTTTAATGTTGTCTTTTCATTGTTATGCTGCAATTGACTTAGAGTTTTTTTTTTTTGGTCATCTTTGCTTGCCACCTGCTGGAGTGATCATCGGCTCTAGATGATGGTCACAGCTGATGTGACCCCCCCCCCCGAACTCAGCATTTGTTATACAAGCTCCTAAACATTTTTTCTCTACTAGTTTCAGGAAGAACAGAGCCAGGCTGTTTTGTCTTTGTAATCCATTGTAAATGTATTTTAGGTATCGACTAAACATTCAGTGTCTCTGCTACAAGTGTTGGTAGGAAACCTATTTCACGCGTGCCTCATTAACTGTTCTGTAAATGTTATCATATGGTGACAGAATTGGGCCAAGTGTTGCATGAAATGCTGCAACAAATTCTGCAGTAAAGCAAAGCAAGTTTTTTACCCAAACCCAGAATGGTGTACATATTGCCCATGCACTTCCCATCAGATGGAAAAAAGGGAGGTTACTTTAAATATTGATTTATTTGTGTGGCACTCTGGGAAGTAGCTCAAATGAAAACAAAAGCACATTCTGAGAGAAACTTCACATGTGCATATTCCTATTAAAGGAGGTCTTGTTATGCTAACAAGTCCCCAGTACTTGGTCGTTTCAGGCATCTGTTGTCTCATTTTTACTTTTCTGGCACTGAGCTGTGGGACCATAATAAGCCATCTCCCAACAAATGATTTTTCCTAGGTTGGGAATGTTTTCTCTTGGGTTTCAACAATGTTGGATGCTGAATAGGTGGATCCAGTGGGGGTTAACTTCTGATAAAACTCTGCTATATTACAATGGAGAATTCCAGTCTCTTATCCCGCATGTATGAGCTGTATTGTGTGTGGCACACACTACTGATGGTGCCAACACATGGTTCTATACAAGAATCAATAGCCATCCTTGCTGGAAGCAAAGAGACAGTCCTCAGAGTTGGTCACTGTCTGCCCATCTACTATGACAGCCAGACCATAACTGTTGCCCTCATTGTGGCAGGTAACCTCACAGCTGTGACAGGAAGGCCGCAGTGAGCTGATTTTTAATGCTATAATACATATGGTTGTAGCTGTGCAACTGATTCATGTTTGATAAATTCTCAAAGTCGAGGTCCTTGCACATTCATATACACGCTGCAGGGTAGGGACACTTGCAGGTATTTCACAAATACCTTTGTAGTGCTAAAATCTGTAAAACTGTGGTGGTAGCTTCTAAAACAAATGGTTTTCCTAATGTGTAAATAAGACACAAATCCACAAGTCTTGTATGTGATGTAGAATATACAATGTATAATAGCTATGCAGGTTCAGGATTGTTCCTTCATATTCTTAATGTGGCCTAACCGTGTATAACGTAAGCCTGGAACAAGTATTTTAAATACTAAAAGTCAGTAAGTGAACACAACTAAAACAGTCAGTAGATTGCATTTTGTAATGAGACTGTTGGAGACCTGTAGTGCATACCTGTCTAACTTGTTTGAGAGAGAATTCTGGATAAAACCCAAAAAATTAATGGGGGAGGGCTTAAAAGGACCATGACTATTCTTTCCATGGTTTTGCAGATGAGACTGGTTAGGCTTGTGGGTCTAATGTTCCCAGGGTCTGTTGATAGTCCCCCTTTGTGCAAGGGGATTGCTGTTCTCCACTCTGCTGGAACAAAGCCAGTTCTCAGGCTATGGTTACAGAGAATGCTAAGTGGATCCACTACGTTTGTTTTAGATTGCTTAGTAAGCAACTTGAGGTGTTTATCTGGCCCCATTTGAGGTAGTGTTTTTATCCTTGGAGAGTGCAGATATGACCTGATCTTTAGAGATGTCAGGCAGAGGACTGGTGTCAGGTATGCTTTGGGGTATGGCCAATGGGGCCAGGGGGGTGACGTTTGCATCAAATCTGTCAGCTAGCAGGTTGGTAATTTCGACCGGTGTGGTAATGACCAGTTTGGCACATAGCTAGGCATTTCCCTTTTTAGATTTCAGATGTAGTTATTGCCTTATAGGCTCCTAGGAGATTACTAGGCTAATGGTCCTGGGGTCTTTACAAGTCTAACTGTGTAATAACCCAAGTACCCTTATTGACCATAGTTAGATGGTCATTGTTAGGTTCATCATTTAGCTAGGGATACTATTTTAGCTTCTTAATTAGATTTGGAGGATTTTACAAAATTTCTGATTTGCTTGTTCAAACTGTCAGGGGAATTCTTCCTCAGAGTCCATTCCTTGTTGGTCATAGAAATCAGTTTCTTCCTCTTGTAACTTGTTTATACTTTGTCTGCCGGGGTGGCATGTTTTTTCATGGTTTTGATCCGGTCGGGTACAGCAGAATCTATACGGTTGCTTAAATGTTTATACAGGGCATCGAAGTACACCTCTGTTTAGGAGTTTATTTTCTGTGAATGTGGGGGAGGGTATAAAACTTTATGCCATCACTTGTAGTCTGTAGGTTTTTGAGTTTTTTTAGTTTCTGTGGGGGTGTCTGGTCCAATAGTTACTACTTACGAGACATTTTTGTGATTTGACCTTTACCAGGGGAAGGCATCACCAAGGAGAGAGAGCAGTAACTCCCCATATTGGTGAGTACTATTTCTATGATGTTTGAGCCCCTTGTGGGGCTGCAGACTAATATTCCGGAGCATTTGTATTGACAAAGGCCAGAAACTTCTGGGCAAGCGTGTTTGCTCTCATGTATATCACCCAGTTGATAGAAGAATAGTTGAAAATGCCCATGACTAAGATGTTGGGCTGTATCGTGAGTGATTTCCAGTAAGACCATGTAGCTGGTGTGCTTTTATTGGTTAATGGTCAGGGACCTATAGCTAGCAACGATATGGTAGGGTATTTAGGCTATAGTTTAATTGAGTCTGTTGAACTACTCCATGTCCATACTGTTTGACCAGTCTCTGTGAACTTGGCTTTAATGAAGATGGATGCACCTTCATCTTTTGGTTCTTTCACACTCATTTTGAAAGTCTGAACGTGTGGAAGTTATTGTAGCCGTTCACGACTTGGGGTGCTGTCCTTTGTGTTTGATCCATGACTGCACAGATGTCGGCATCTTCCAAGGTAAGGATTGCTTCCAGGAGTGCAGCTTCATGTTTAGATTCCTAGCATTACGCAGCAGAACCTTTTTTGTTTTTTGACATTGCCTAAAAAAGGCAGTATGGGGGAGGCAAGCTTCTTAGCCAGTATCTGAAAGCCTAGAGGAGACTGGTAAAGACCATCTTTTGCAAAGCAGCATGGCCTGTCGACTATGTCCTCCCAGACTGACTTACACTGGATGCCCTTGGACTGACATCAGCAGTTAAGCCAATTGTTTAAGTTGATGATTTTTTTTGTGTATATTGTGGTATCATCCTGGGTGAAGGTAGAATGGTGGTTAGGGCTAGTCGTACCTGCCTGGGAGACTTCAATCTGCGAGTTCAGTCGTATCTCTTCATGTAGTCCAGAGACATACTTCTCAAGTCCATTCACCCCAACGTGAACTATGTCAGAGTTGTAATGATACTTATTGTTGACTGACTTGAGTGCATGTGTGATTTGGTGGATCCTGGCACCTGACAGGCAGCTGAATGTTACCTTCTTGCCCAGCCTGGTGAGGGGGACATCTGTGTCTCACTGTGGAATCACCTGTGACCAGTACATTAGGTTTTAAAGGTGTTTTGCTTTAGGAGCTTATTTGCTGAAGACAGTCGTATGCATTATGTGTAGTGGTTTGTGTTTTGCATAGCAGTTTGTGTTTTGCATAGCAGTGTGTGCACGTTGTTTACATTTGGGAGGTCTCTGATCTTTTAGTGGACTTCTAGTGAGTATCTCCATGTGTGTGGGTGTGTCTTGTCTCTATTTTGTGATAGAGGTGAAGTGTGTACTGACAACTTGTTTGGTGAAGTGTGTACTGACAACTTGTTTGGTGAAGTGTGTACTGACAACTTGTTTGGTGAAGTGTGTACTGACAACTTGTTTGGTGAAGTGTGTACTGACAACTTGTTTGGTGAAGTGTGTACTGACAACTTGTTTGGTGAAGTGTGTACTGACAACTTGTTTGGTGAAGTGTGTACTGACAACTTGTTTGGTGAAGTGTGTACTGACAACTTGTTTGGTGAAGTGTGTACTGACAACTTGTTTGGTATCCGATTTATTGTTGCGCGAGAGGAGCGATTCCAATTTCATAGCATACTTGCATCTCTCCCATAGGTTATTTGTTTGTTGTAGGAGAAAGTGAAGTCAGTGTACATGAGGCAGTACTGCATTACTTTGGTATTCCCATGTCAATCAGGCTGGCCAGAGAAATGATGGGAAACTACCTATCCATTATAGTAGGTTTTTACTATATGTGCTATTAGGTAAGGGAGTGGGCTAGTTTGACCAGTTTATGCGCTAGGACTACCGAGGTTGTTCAGTTGAAGGCTGTGGATGATAGGTTTGACAATGTTGCTCAGTGCACAACTGAGTTACCCATAGTGCAGCAGGGAAGCTTGGGAGGGTTCCACTGACAGATGTCTTTGGGGGGGGGCGGTATTTCAAGGTGTTTGTGTTTACAGGACACTGCTAACCCCTATTGCGTGGTGAGCAGCAATGCACAAACGAGGCTTAAATAGAAATGAAATTAAAAATGTTTAAGCAAGTCTTCCAATGGAAAAGCATTCAATGAACCTTCCTTCAGCAGTCCCATGTTGGACAAGGCTGGATATACACTGTTCTGGCACGAGAGTGCAGGGGAGGCTTTCTTAATGCAAGATGGCTAGTTTAATGCTCAGGTGCATTAGTAAAAGGCCATACTCAGTAGATCTGAATCTAGTCTATGCTGTGTACGGTAACAATATAGTTAAAAAAATAAAAACAATTATGCAGTCACAAGCAGCAAAAACAGAAATAATGCAACAGTTTGAAAAACTGTTCAGGAAGTGCAATAAAATCACAAGGTATACTTTTCTTTTTATTCTTGGATGGCTTTGATATCAGCAGTTCACTGTAGACGTCTGGCAATAGACGCTAAACATAGAGCAGCTCCAGATGGTGAGATGTGAAGAGTTCACCCTGAACGGGAAGAACAAAGATGGAGGGAGCGATAACAATGAACTGTTGGGATCATATAGTCCCTTAACCTGCAAAAGTGCTTTAGTTAGAGTTGTAGACGCAAGATATTGTGGAAATGGGAGTTCATAGAGATATTTGGTGGGCATGAGCGAAGTGAAGAAATAATGCAAGAGGCATAGTGTTAATGCACTTTTACAGTAGTCTGGGATATGTTGTCCCTGTCTGCTACCCAGTACATGTAATGTAACTGGTAAATGTACTGTAACTTGTGTTAAGAAACAAATGGCGATTTATATTTATGAAAGCTCAGAATGTTTCCTTCTGTTGTAGTGGCTTGAAGCTTTTGTGGAAAGGAAATGGGTACCTTCAGGTTTGCTAGAATTGCTAGGTGTAGAAAACATGGAGAAAATAAATTTACTGAATAACACCTGTTAAATTTCCTTTAAACAAACTCTTTATGTTCTTCCTGTTGAATTATTTTCAGGGTTCTTTGTGATCTGAAGAACACTGGCCAGCACTTTATTTTGGTGATCAAACATTTTTCTGCAATCTAAGGTGTCTGTATAATCACCTGAACTCTTCTTTCATAGACACATTCATAAAATGTTTTGTATCCATACACTGTTTCCTGTATAACCATACTTTTTTTTTTTTTTTTTTTTTTTTTTTTTTTTTACGAATCTGAAATGCTGAAGACTCGCAGGTAGTGGTCCTCTCTTGTACAATGGTAGCTCCCATACCATTATGACTGGCATCTACTTTGAGAGCAGCTGCTTTATTCACACCATGACATCAGTGACGTATTTGAGAACTGTTTGCATAAAAGTAGCTCCATTCCCAGACCACATCCTGTTCAAATTGCTTTCTTAGAGACAGTACCACAGACTATAAGCAAAGCCCCCTACCACATCATAGCTTGCTGTATCCCCACCATGAAACATGAAAAGCATACTGTATACCCAGACTTACTGGAGTCACTTGCCATACAGCCCAACACCTTACTCATTGATGATTTTTAATTATCCTTCTACCAACTAGGAAATGTACACTACACAGACTTGCTTGCCTAGAGGTTCTTGGACTTTGTCAATGCAAATGTTTTAGAATAGGTAGTCAGCACACCTACAAAAGGCTCAAATGTCCTGGGCATAGTACTCTAACATGGGAGAAGACTGCACCCCCCCCCCACCTGTGGGATGTCCTTCCTGGTAAGATCGGACCATAAATCAGTCTCATTTTATGTAATTATAAGACCAGATAACCCATCAAGCTGCAAAACACTTTGATTTTAAACACAGATCTAACTCCTACTAAGTAATAGTATAAGAACTTTCAAAGCCCCCTTGAATGCAGATAACACATACTCTTCTGCAATGCCCTATATATAATTAAAGTAGTTCTATAAAATTTGCTGTACCTGATCAGATTAAAACCAGGTTTTGCTGAACAAATATGCCACCCTGATGGACCCTTAGTGTAAGCAGGCAGTACAACAAGAGAAAGACACTAATGTCCAAGAACGAGGAAACTGGCTCAGCAAAAGAAATCCCTTGCTAGCTTAAACAAATTAGATATTTGTCAAGTCCTCTCTGTCTTCTTCAAGGGTCGCCACAGCGGATCACCTGTCCGCTCATGGTTGGCAGTGAAGTTTTTACGGTGTAGAGTTGCCAGCCTGGCGCCCAACCTTCCACAGAAGGCACACACTCATGCCTAGGGCCAATTTAGAGTGTCCAATCCACCTACAGCATGTCTTTGGGATGTGGGAGGAAACCGGAGCACCTGGACGAAACCCATGCGACCACAGGGAGGACATGCAGAGTCCGCACAGAAGGCACCCCAGCCGAGAATCGAACCAGAGCACTTCTTGCTGTGAGGCGGCAACGCTAACCGCTGCACCACTGTGGCTGCCAAGTCCTCCAAAGCTCATAATGAAGCAAAAATAACCTCCTTAGTTAATAACTGCAAGGCATTTTTAAGTCTGAAATCTAAAAGAGAATACCTAGCTGTGTGCTGAACTGGCTGTGGGTGGCGCCACCCATACTCGATCGAAGGTAATAGTCAACCTGCTATCTGACAGATCTGTAGCAAACTTCACCCCCCCCCCCGTGTCTTCCAGTTATCCCCCAAAGTATACATGCCTATTATCTTGAGAGCAGGTCCTCTTGGTGCTCTCCAAGGCCAAAAACACAGCATCAGTGGGACCAGACAACATCCCAGTTTGCCTTTTAAACAACTTAAAACATGAGCTAGATGATAACTTGGAACAGCCTTGACTAAAAACAGTAATCCAATTTAATGAAGCGCTTTTTGTTTGAGATTTCACTCAAACTTCTTCAGATACAAAAACTAACTTGAATTATTTTGGCAGTTACATTTTAAATACCCATAACTACCACATTCTCAATGACGTGTGTTCCATTAATTATTAAAACTAAGGAACTTTGATAGATAGAGACATGATTCATTGTGTTAATCTGGAAGGGTGTTTTGTGTGTGTGTATTTTAATATCATTTTGTAATTCATTAGCATAAATATATATATATATATTTATTTTAACCTTTATTGTAAGTTGTGTGAATGCATATTATATAATATGTCACACATGATATATAAATGTTGTGTTTTTTGTATTTTTAAGATGAATGAGGGTGGTCATGTGATCTGAAGGAGGGACTATTTATGTGCAGCCTCTGAAGAAGTTTGAGTGAAATCTCACTTGAGAAGCGCTTCATTAAATTGGGTTACTGTTTTTAGTCATAGCTGTTACAAGTTGTCGTTTTTGTGTTTTTTATCTCGTTCGTTTTGTTTTTGTTTTTAATCTGTTTTTAGTTTAACTTGAAACATGACCTAGCAGACCCACTTGGATCCCTGTTTAACCACAGTATGGGATTTGGTTATGTTCCAGTGGAATGAAAGACAACCGTAATCCCTCTACACAAAGGGCGACCATCAACTGACCCCTGGAATTATAGGCCCATAAGCTTGACTGTAGCCTTATCAGCAAGGTGATGGAAAGAATCCTTGCAGACATTATTAGGAAGGACATGGGTAATCTTGAAACTTTGGACCCAACCCAGTTCAGATTTGTTAAAGGTAGATCATGCTCGTTAAACATTAGTTGATTTCTTTGAGAGAGGCGCCAAGGCGCTGGACAAGGGAAAGATGGTACATACCACCTATGTTGACCTGCATTTGACACCATCCCCATCTCTGGTGTTAGAGAAACTCTCCCAGTTGGGAATTTACCAGATGGGTAGTCAGCTGTAACAGACAGGACACAACGTACAAGTGGATGACTTTACCTCTAGCAAAAGGCCAGTCACCAGTGGCGTACTCTAACATGGCGTACTACACGGTTCTGTGCTGGGCCCCTTACTGTTCAGAATGTATCTGAGTCCCAGGGAAACTTGGACATCCTGCGACTGACCAAATTCACTGACTCCAAATTGGGAGCAATCGTTGAGTCCCATGATGATTATGATATACTGCCGATAACCCTAACGCAGACACGATTGGTGCCAAAGCCACAGATTAAAGCTAAATGCAAAAAAAAAAAAAAAATGCACAGTTATTCCCTTTGTCAAAGCTGACATCCATACTATAATTACATCCCCAAAATGTAGACCCAGTGGTACATGATCTGGGTACTCCTTCTTTTTTTTTTTTTTTTTTAATAGCAACCTGAACTTTAACCACCACATATCCGCAGTAGTAAGGAAATCCTTCAATATGGCACATCTTATAAGTAAAGGCATTTCCTCTAGATCCAAGAGTGTTATAATTCCATTATACTCTGCCTTCATCTTACCAATAATAGAGTACAGTGCTCCCTTTTGCATGTACCTCACCAGCCACATGCAACAATGGGGAGACCACAGAGGTTTCCCTCCAAGAAATTGCAGGTTACACGAAACCAGTCTTGCATGGAAAGACTGAAAGCCCTGTTACTGTATTCTGTCTCATACACATTGCTAAGGGGTGACTTGTGCCTGGCTTACAGGGCAGTCTCTGTTCTGGATGTGATGCTACACATTCCTAAATCAAATTGCATAAAGATCACTTGCTCCAAGGGTCTTAAACATAACCTCTGACATGAACAAGACAAGACTGCTGGAGAGAGAGCTATTATTCCTAGAGACTGACATTTCTTTTATAACTAGCGTCCATTTCATGTGAAACAGAGCCCCTCCCTGACCCTATTCAAATGCAACCTAGATCAGTGGATGGGTGACAACAAATTCACTCCTGGTGTGGTGCCCATGTCCCCTCTGGACAGAAGTCATTATGAACTACCATAGACCATTACCTCTCTGAACTTCCCTCACCTAATCATTGACAATTGGGGCACCTTTCAAATAGATACGGTTCGGCTTGTAAGGGCTCTAGGGCCGTTCGTCTAGTAACCTTCTATGAACCTGTATTTGGTATATATTTTGGAAGGTATTGCATCATTCCTGTAAATGCCTGCTTGTCATCTAGTCTTCACTTTTGTGCCGTATTTTCTGATTTCTCTGTATTAGGTTATAGAGACACTGACAGCAGAATATGGCCCACAGGTTTCAGACTTTACTCCCTTTTTTTTTTTTTTTTTTTTTTTTTTTTTTTTTTTTTTTACTTTTGCATTTTATTTAGCTTTTTAGCTTTTAATATTGTTGCACTCTTTTCAGCAACTTTTTATTCTGTCATGTTGCTTTTTGTCTGGCTGCACAGTCGTGGATCCTCTGTTTTTTTTTTTTTTTCAGTGACTGTCAAGTCTTGGATTACCTGGCAGCATCTCTTGGATTTCTTCAGCACTGGAAGGTATCCAAACAGTTAATACTGCACTGTGAAGCTACCCGTTTTTCTGTGGAACGTGGTTTGGAGTTCTGGTCATCTTGCATGAGCTGCTAGAAACCCTGGTTAACGTCTAGTACTGAAAGAAAAATGTCATGAAGCCACTTCGATTTGTAAGCAATTGGTAATCACTCTCTCAAATCTGAGAATCAACACAGATGTGATTCTTGCCTGTTTTTAGCCTTTGTTGTAATATTCACCCATCCCGGCTGTCATTACTGTTTAATGACCACTAAGGTTTCTGTTCTCCTCAGCTCAGAGGCAGACCAGTTTAGTACATTAGTGCAGATTAGTTTATAGCAATAAAATACAGTAAAAAGTAGGCAGCAGAAATAAAAAAAAAGTGCTATAAATGGTTAGAATAAGCAATAACTAGTAAAAATAAGCAAAAAAGATACTTATTGTTGTATACCACAGATCAGAGTTATGGTCAGTGCCCTCCTTCGTTCAGCTCAGTATGAATAAAGCAATGACCACCCCTGCCAAGTCTCGAACCCTGCCAGCTAGGGCATAGTATAATGGTTCCACTGGGGTTAGAACCCAGGACCTTGTACATGTGAAGCAGACGTGATAACCACTACACTACAGAACAAAATCTTTTATATTGTGTTCTTTCCTGCTTTCAGAAACCAGTCTTTGTAACATCCTTTAACCCCTTCAGCACTTTCTTGCAATTGTAAAACACTTTAGAATTACAATAAGTATTTATGGCTTGCATAACTATGCATCTATACTACATATGATTTTAACAGACCAGTATTAAATAATTCATCAAGCATATTTGTGAAGATATTGTAAGTCAATATGCATTTTGTGTAGAATAATCATGAGATGCATTTTTCTCCCAACACCTTTCAGGCTGAAGTTCTCCCTCAGGAGCTGTTTGTAGACGCCACAGACATAGGGTGGGGAACTTCTTGTAGTCCCCTAAAGGTCCAAGGTTTCTGGCCTCCTCATCGGAGGTCATACCATATCAACATAAAAGAGCTGAGAGCTCTGCTTTTGGCTTTGCAAGCTTTTCATTCCTTCTTTCATTCCAGGTCACTTAGTCTTCACAGACAATACCACAGTGATGTAGTATGCTAACAAGCAGTGGGCACAAGGTCCTGTTTCCTTTGCTGACTAGCTGTTGAGGTCTGGGATCTAGCCCTTCAGTATGAAGCGACTCTACAGGCGGTTTACATTCCCTCTGAGTCCAATCTTGTGGCAGGTCCAGAACACAAGCTCATGAATGGATACTTCACAGAGATCTGTTCATGGACAATTTTCCATTAGTGGGGTATTCCTCAGGTAGATCTTAACAGGCAACTTCCTCTATTTTGTTTGAGTCCCAAGTCCTCTGACTTGGAATGTGCAGCAAAAAAAAGATGCCCAATGCTGAGAGTAAGAACACAGCAATTCCAAAAAACAGATAAAAAAACAGGTAAGCGCTTTCACGATTGCTCGCTTCTTCAGACCTTAAACAGTACGAAAAAACAGGCCTTTAAATACAAAAAATATCCAGTTAATTAAAACCAGTTAAAATTGTTGGGTGTTAACACTTTTTTCAGTGAACTAAGCCTCTCTTCTTTAGGAGAGGTTTTAAAGCAACAGCACTATTCAAACCAGGTGGCACATATGCTTTAAAGTTGACAATCCATTTTAACTTGACAAGTTCAGTCTCTACTCAAATCATCTACCCTTAAACTTTCATTTAATTTCTGTAGTACCAAGAACTTAAATCTGTGACTCATACCAGCTTCAGATACATGTTTTGCTAATGCATTTGTTAATTTATTATTTCGTATATCACTCTGTTGCTGCAGAATCCTGTCCTTAAACATACGATTTGTCTTCCCTATGTAATATGAATCACATACATTACACTTAGCCATATAGACCAAATTTTTCGTACAGCAGTCTGCATAAAAGGACAGATGCATAGGTTCCATACTTAATGGATGCATAATCAAGTGTGTAGACCATATATAACTGCATGCCTTGCAAGACCGCCATGCATGAGTACCCTTACGATGGAAGGTGAGGTGGCTATATGGTTGTGTGTTTTATAACAGAGTCGCTGTTTTAAGTTCTTGGTATTTTTAAAGCAAACCTTAGGAACTGGTTCTGTATGTTCACTGATGGAGGGATCAGTCAACAGGATAGACCAATTTTTCTTTGACTTTCACACACTTTATTAACCTCTGCTGAATAGGTCAAACTGACCCTATTTACACCCTTGGTACTGTTAGCCTCTGTGTCCCTCGCTATGTATTCAGTTCTCCAATTTCCTTATCTATCTCACTGCCCTTATAGGCCCTCTTCAATAGGTCTGCCTTTAGCACTGCTATTTTTCCTGCATGGTTTCCTATACATTTTAGTGGACATGTTACCTAACCTATCTTTGCTGACAGTAATGTCTAAAAAATCAATGTCAATAGAGTAGTGCAGAGAAAAAGATAAATAATTAGTTGAAGTCTCTAGCATGTCCACAAATGCTTGAACCTCATCCATAGTACCATCCCAGACAAAAAAGATATCATCCACAAATCGCTTATAAAACATGACTTGTTTTATATAGATCTTTGCGGAAACCATGCAGGAAAAATAACATCTTACATCATTCTAGTATGCATCCATCCCACGTTACTAGGAACGTGGTTAAAAATCAAAATCGGGTTCTTAGGTGCATGAGATTGTATACTAATGTTGACTCTTTAGAACAAGCTTTAACAGTGCTAAAGGCAGATCTATTGAAGAGGGGCTATAAGGGCAGTGAGATAAATAAGGAAATTAGAGAACTGGATACATCGGCTGGTGTTAAAGTAAAACCTTACTTCTCTGACAGCTCCTCCAGTATAGTGAGGGACACGGAGGCCAACACCGCCAAGGGTGTAAATGGGGTCTGTTTGACCTATTCAGCAGAGTTTAATAAGTGTGTGAAGTCAAAGAAAAATTGGTCCATCCTGTTGACTGATCCCTCTGTCAGTGAACATATAGAACCAGTTCCTAAGTTTTGCTTTAAAAATACCAAGAACTTAAAACAGCGGCTGTTAGAAACACACTGAACCATATAGCCACCTCACCTTGCAGTGTAAGGGCACTCATCCATGCTGGTCTTGCAAGGCATGCAGTTATATTTGGTCTACACACTTGATTATGCATCCATTAAGTATGGAACCTATGCATCTGTCCTTTTATGCAGACTGTTGAATGAAAAATGTGGTCTGTATGGCTAAGTGTAATGTGTGCGATTCCTATTATATAGGGAAGACGAATCGTATGTTTAAGGACAGGATTCTGCAGCATCAGAGTGATACACGAAATAGTAAATAACAAATGCATTAGCGGAACATGTGTCTGAAGCTGGTATGAGTCACAGCTTTAAGTTCTTGGTACTACAGAAATTAAATGAAAGTTTAAGGGAAGGAGATCTGAGTAATGAGACTGAACTTGCTGAGTTAAAATGGATTGTCAGCTTTAAAGCACATGTGCCACCTGGTTTGAATAGTGCTGTTGCTTTAAAGCCTCTCCTAAAGAAGAGTGGCTTAGTTCACTGAAGAGTGTTAACACGCAATTAATTAAAACCAATTAAAATTGTTGGAAGTTGTTTGTATTTAAAGGCCTGTTTTTTCATACTGTTTAAGGTCTGAAGAAGTGAGCAATCGTGAAAGCGTTTACCTGTTTTTATCTGTTTTTTGGAATTAGTGTTCTTACTCTCAGCATCTACTGCCAATCATTAGCGGACCAGAGTTACGCTGTGGCGACCCCTAACCGGGAAAAGCCAAAAAGACAAACAACAACTCTCAGCATTGGGCATCTTTTTGTTTGCTGGTCTTTGTTTTTGGATCTCCTAGATTCCACTACGTTCTTTTGCTGCAGTGACTTGGAAAGTGGGCACCCTTTCTTTTCCTTGGAAGGGAATCTGTCTGTATGCTTTCTTCCCTTCGTGTGTTACTATGAGTTCTACACAAGATCAGGCAGGACTCTACCAAAATCTTGCTGGTGACTCCTTTTAGGGCCCAGACAGCATTGGTTCCCCCTTCTTTCTCACTTGGCCAGTGGTAGTTAACACAAGCTACCTTATTGGGAGGATCTTCTCACACAAGACAGGGGATCTCTTGTACATCCTCACCTGTCCACTCTTCAAGTGACACTTGATAATAGGATTTTATTCCCTTTTAGGAATCGCTTTTATCCAAACGGAAGAAGATTTTCTGTCTGGTGCTTCTTTGGGTATCAGGATCCATCATCAGTGGAGGTTCCAGAAGTTCAGTCTCATTTGTGTGATCAGCTCCATGCTGGGTTGGCATATTCTTAAGTTAAAGCTCACCTGTCTGTTTGTCTGCCCTTGAATCCTCCTCTGGTTTTGAGGTCAAGCAGTTTCTTAAAGTTGGCATTCTTATCAGGCCTCCCAGGAAGCATATTATACCTTCTTGGGACCTCATTTTTGTACTTGAAAATTTGACCCAGGCTCCTTTTGAGCCTGCTTTTTCAGCTTTCTTACAACATTGTACTTGGAAGACCATTCTTTTTTTGGCTCTTACTTCTGCCAAGAGAGTGTCTGAACATGAAACCCTCATGGCTATTCCTCAAGTGTTTCATAGAGACATGGTGTCTCTTTGCACTAATTCTTTTTTGCTCAAGATGGTCAATGATTTGTCCTTTAATCAGCCTGTTCATCTTCCTTCCCTTTTTCCTTCTCTGCAGTCTGCTGTTAAGTTCTTCACACCTTGGATTTGCATAGATAGCTCTGATATTAGACAGACAAAACTAGACATGTCTGTCAGAGCAGCATTTTTTTTTTCCTTTTCATCTCCGGACTTTGGGCTTGGCTATTTTCTAAGCAGGCCATCTCCTTCTGGATTTCTAAGGCCACTTCCTTCTGTTCTTTTCATGGCAAATGTCTTTCCAGGTCTGTAAAGGCATATTCTATTACGGCAGTTGCTTCTTGTTCCCTTTTTCAAGGGTTTGGATACCAATTCTATCCTTGAGGCTGCTACTTGGGTCTCTGTTCATACTTGCACTAAACATTACAGTTGGATGTTGTCAGGGTCAAGGCAGACTTTGCAAGGGCTATCATGTATGAGTTTGTAGATGACTCTTCTATACCTTCCCCTCCCAGGCTTCCTGTAAACCTCTTGTACTCTCCCTTTGGTAAAGAATACAGCTACAGTGATTTGGAAGGTCATAGTACATGTTTAAAATAATACTGTAACAGTAGATGTCCTTTTCTTCACTGTTTTGTTCATATTCTCTCTCCTTTCCCATCTGTCGTAGATCTTGCCCTGTATTTTTGCCATCCTGGCCGAGGGGGTCCTACTTCCTTTTTTTTCTGAATGCACATAATTCTGCTTTCTCCTTGAGGGTGTTCTGTTCCTCATGGGGCTTTTTCAATTTTGTGTGCTTGCATCCATACATCAACTTTATGCCGTACACCTTGCATGGAGAACATGTGACATATAGTGCCTATAAGACCTAAAAGCTTTCGTATACTGGCTAGATATTGGGCCGTCCTTTGCAGGAGATACCTTGGGTAAAGAAACTGCAACAGTGAAGAAAAATCTGCTGTTGGTGTAAGGTTTTGCACAACTGTAATTTCTTTGTGGTACCCAAAATGTCAAGGGGCTTTGGGTCTTTGTGAAATTTGAGTAGTCTAAACAAATGGATCCCCCAAAACCTTTTGGGTGGTCACAATGCAGGGCATTCTTTGCCATCTGTCAGAAGGAGACTGGATGTTCTCTTTGGAGCTCCAAGATGGTTGTTTGCACAAAGGTTGCCATGGAGTCCAGGAGGTGTTTACAGTTTTCTGTAGGAGTTGGCCATTGTCAAGTCTGCACTTTCCATTTCACCTGAACCCAATGTATGTTCATGGTTCTTAGGAGTGAATGTATTTTCTTATCTAGATGGATGGCTCGTAGCTGTTCTGACACACTGATTTCTGCATGGAAGCCTCTCCTGAGACTTTGCAGTGTACATTACAAATACTAGAAAAATCATATTTGGAGCCCTGTCTGAAGCTAAATTTAAGATGCAACCTTGCACTCTGCAGAGTTCATCTCCCTCTGGACAGGGTTTTTCATTTGTAAAACTTTTCATATCAGATTGTTCTTTCTCTGACATTCACATCACTGCTATGACCAAGAACATTGGGTTTGACAGGAAATATGTGCATGTTTTCCTTTGCCATGGAGTTCTTCAGTGGCTCTCTGTATTCCCAGTTAATATGTCTGTGACAGTTCAGATCAAAATTTCCATGGCTTGTAAGTTGCATCTTGGGTGGTGGCATCACACTCTGAAATGAGGAGTCCATTCCAGGTTTGCCTCCAACAGTGGCAGACACCTATGGGCATCTCTGCACTAGGGTGGTGAGGCATTGCCAAGGGCAACCTGTCCAGGTGCCTGATCACAGAACGCACTTTTGCCCATAATTTTCAATGATGAGAGCATTCCTCATGCTACAGGCTTTCTAGGACTCTCTGCACCAAGGTGCTGCAGCCATCTCCACAGAGCACACAAGTGGTATACATATAAGCAGGGGGAGAACTTGAGCCTACGTCCATTGTCTAGAAGCATTGAGGGTAATAGAATGGACCATACTATCAGACTGCCTAGTGTAGTTGCAGACTGCCTCAATCGTTGCCTTTTGACGACTCCCCAAGTGTCCCCTGAGCCAATTGGTAATACAATTTTTTTTTCTCCAACCCATATTTAGTGCAGCAATTTCTTTCCCCTGATTGCTTCTGTTGGGGAACATTCAAAAAGCCCCCTTTGCCCGAGACACTTCAATTCTCTCTTAACCCATCATTCTGTCAAGCCTCTCCAGGATCTTAATTCCTTTATATAATCGCATGGTTTCCCCAGTTCCAGTAATGGTCATGGACTGCTTATACCTTCCCAAGATGCTTTAGACTTCTGGTCAAAGGTTAATGTCTAAAGCTAGTAAGACATGCAAGAGTGAGGATGTTTTTCTATATAAGCAACTTCAAAAGGTTTAGTTCACTTCACTTCTGCAAACCTAGGCTGTCTTTCTCCGGTTGTGACACAGGATTTGGCTCTTCTGCCATTTTTTTATCTTTCATCAAGGTTCTAACTTGTTGGTATTAGCACGTTTGGAAGTATGAAAAGCCTTTGGAGCTGTACTTCATTAGAGCATCTCTCTAAAGTACTCTCCTTCCACTAGACTTTAAGAAAAAAAAATACTGTTCTTCCCTTTGAACTAGCTGCTACTCCAGATCCAAAGTATTCTTTTATGAACATTTTTGTATCCAGTACTTTATACTTTAGTTTGAAGAGGTTAGTTGCAAGCATTCTGCACTAGTCCTCCATACTTCATCTTCCATAAGGATGGACTGACTGATGTTTGTGTCAGAAGTTCCCTTTTGGATAAAATGCACATTAATTTGGACAGAAGACAATGTTAGTTAGCAGTGGCAGTCATATTTCCTGTTTTCTTTCCTAATTATTCCAACAAAGTTAAATGTTTTTTGCATTATATGAGTGTTCTACATACAGCCTAAAACCACATTTTTAAGACAACTTACAATAGGCTGTGTCCCTTTAAGAAACTGGATTCTAAAGTTTTTAAAATTACTTAAACAGGTTTTGTCCAGATCGTAGTTTGACTGCATTAAATTCTGTTATGAAAAATGCAGTGGCTGACTGAGGCCTTTCAAACTGCATCCTTAAATTATCTGTGAAAGAGTTGTTGGCTTGTCATCAGGGGTGGCTCGTGCTATTGGACTGCAGCCCTCCCAGCTGTAAAATAAGACAAATTAAACAAAATATATAATAAAGCAACCTAGAGTCCCAGAACATCGCGTATGCGCGGCATTTCAGATATTCAGACTGCTGGTGAACCAGTCTGGAGCATGCGCACAGAATCCAGACTGTCTCCACCAGCAGTCCGGATTACAAAGACAACATGCACGTCTACATTTTCCCAGCAGTCTATGCAGTCAGAACTGCATAGACTGGAAGGGGATCAGACTGCAACGTCCGCAGGCAGGGTGGTCTCGCTGGCAGATAGGACAAGCCTTTCAGGTAAGTGTAGGAATGGATTGTACAGCTCGGTGATTGTGTGTGTGTAATGCCCCAGTCACTACATGGTGGTGGGTAGAGAATAAGGCTTGAATCCTGTACCTTGGGCCCAAATGGCAAGAGCCTGAATTCCCTACCCACCACCATTTGTAAAAATAATGCAGATTTTTGCCTCATATCTGTTCTGTTCCTCATAAAATCTGTGATTTTTGTTTCTCAACATAGCCAGTTTTACAGTAGTGCAGTGGTACCATTGTTGCCTAACAACTACAGTTTGTCTGGTTTGATTCTTGTCTGGGGTGCCTTCTATGTGGAGTCTGCATGCCCTTCCTGTGTTTCTGTGGGTTTGCTGTGGTGTCCTCTCATCTTACAAAGACATATCTGGAGTGTTTCTTCCTCTGCCAAAAATTGGCTTTTGTTTCAAATCAGACTTTCCTGGTTAACAAATGTTAAATAAAAATGACAAGCACTGGAATTTCAGACTTCATATTCTACAGAAAGTACATGGTAATTGAATACAATGCCCCTTTTGGGATGTACCTTACCCGACACCTGCAACAACTGGAGAAACCCCAAAAGTACCTCACCAAGAGGATCATGGGCTACAAACAGATGTCTTATGCAGCTTGACTAAAACTCCAGCTCTACTCAGTTGCTTACCTCCTACTCAGGTGATCTATGCCTGACGCACAAAGCCATGTCAAACCCAGAATTAATGGACATGCTCCACCTCAAAAAATCCAAGTCCCTTAGAGCTACACGCTCCAGGGACCTAAACCTCAGCACAAAAATAAATAGGACATGCTGGAGGGACAGATTAATTTCCCAGAGGCTCCCCTCACTCTGGAGTAAAATCCCAATTCATGTTAGACATAGCCCCTCTCTGACCCTCTTCAAGCGAAATTTGGATGCGTGGATGGGAAATCGCAAATTCACCCCTGGGATCTCCCCTGTGTCCCTGCTAGACAGAGGCACAGTAAACTAATCTTCAAAGGGTACCTTCTGTGACCTACTTTACAGAGGCACAGTAGGCTAATCTAATAGGGAGGCGGAAGCCAAATACACTTTGGCTAGGCTTAGAAATGCCCTAGGGCAGATAGCCTAGTATCTACCTATGAACACAAAAACTATTATTATAGCACGTTTCTATGTTTATAAGATGGATATTTGAAATGTGTCCCCATTTTTGGGACTGTATTCCCCCATTATTGGCTTCATCCAGGTTTTTGTGCCAAGGTTGAGAGCTATGGTGATAACTGAACACACTGAATATGTTTGGGGGCTGTATTCCCGCATTACTGGCTTTGTCTGTGTTTTTGCTAAGAAGTTGAGAGCTATGATGGTGAGAACTGAATTCACTGAATATGTTTGGGGGCTGTATTCCCCCATTATTGGCTTTGTTCAGGTGTTTTGTGCTAAGATGTTGACAGCTATGGTGAGAACTGAATTCACTGAATGTAACCATTTAAGTTTCAGTCTTCCTCTTTTATACAATAGATTGATTTGGCATAGTGGTATGTTGCTCTGACTGTTTTACACAGGGTCCGGGGTTCAATGCTTGGCAGTGAAATGTATGGTGGCAACACAGCATTTTCTTCTAGCAACTTTCCAACATTATACAAGCAATGTTTAAAATGTGTCCCTGTCTTTTGCCCCCCCCCCCCCAAATTTTGGCTTTTTCAGATTTCTTGTACTGCAAAGTTCAGAGATGCAGCTGAGTGTCAAGTAGATTTTACAAGAAGCTGAGAGCTGCAGGGGAACAAAAGTTTAGTGATGCTTATGCTGAGTCTGCTTGCATTGTTAATACCGCAACAGGTAGTGTATTTGCTTTTTGATGCAGAAGGCTGTGGGTTCTACTCCCACACTAGGTAGATGCATTGCTGATACTGTACTGTATTGTAAAGGGGGTGGATGCTGCAGTCGTTTTGGTGAATATACCTAATAACTCTGAACCTGTTATCAGTTTGCCATCCATTCCCTGTTGCCATATTACTAGCTTATTATTTAATGAAACGTAGGCAATTTATTCCTCAAGGGCAACAGACACTTTATTTGTAGATGAAACAATGGCATATAAAGTTGTTTGCTAGCAGCAACCTCTTCATTAGTTACAAATTTCTTTAATGTGGAATTATTTAAATGACTTACTTCAGAGATTTGTGCATATTTACTGATACTGGTGGACTGTAGAAGTTTGAGTAGACTTTTATGATAGTAATGTTCTGAATTGGGCTGTTTTGTCATTATTGTTGCATGCATTTTTTTCATTGTTTACTGGAAAAATGTTCTGAATTGGGCTGTTTTGTCATTATTGGTGTATGCATTTTGTTTCATCGTTTACTGGAAAAATGTTCAAAACAAATTAAAAATGCCCTCTACAGCTGTCCTATATTGTACAAGGAATATAATTTAATAAAATCAGAAAGGTGCATCAAAGACCATGTGTATGTTTCATGTGCAAGGGGCCTATGATTTGAAAACGGCCAGAAGTTAATCTTTATCTGTCACTGGCAAAATATATTTTCTTTGAATGTGGGTTTCAATGCTGTTTCAATGAATGTGAGTTTCAAGGGCAGAGAAGTTTTAATGCCAAGTCTGTTTTCATTGTGAGATTGCATTGCTTTGTTTAGCAGATGTCTTAGTGTTTGTGCTGTAAAATGCAAAATAAAACTTTCAAATGAAGTCCAAATCATCATAGAAGTAAAGCAGTATGCACATTAGTGTTTATGGTAAATGGGGTGAAATAGCCAAGTAATGGTTCATTGGAATAGCTAAAGGGGGCAGGCTCCATTCGACCATGATTTTGAGGGGGAAGGGCGGCAAACTCAAAGACAGCCCTGGCTGAACTATACCTCTCAACTGTCCAGATTTTCACAGAATGAATAGATTTTTGCTTCTTATTTTTGGTTTGTTCCTCATTAAATGTGTGGTTTTCTGGCAAATAATTTAGGAATTAAGTCACTAAATAATGACAGACACTGAGTTTCAGTCTCCATAATCTTCAGAAATGCATGCTAAAGCAAGATCTGTTATTCTGTCAACTGTGTCAGTTTATACAACAATTTTTTATACTGTTTATAAGTATATTTGGCCTTGTCCAGATTTCCTGCATTAACAGGTTGAGAAGTATGTGCAAATAAATTGCTTTAAAGAATTAGGCATATCCAAACCTCTGAACTGTCCCCGATTTTGGTTCAAAATGTTGCTCTTCCCCTAATAATCCCGCAGCAAAATGGCAATTTTGGAAGAAAACATGGAGGGCTTACAATTAAGAAATAACTAATAATCAGAGTTATAGATTACTTTTATTTCAGAAATGCATGCAGATTCTTTTATTTTGCCAGCTGCTCATGTAAGTAGTACTAATATTAAAAAAAGTGTCCCCCCTTTGTCAGGTTCCCAGCTGTATTGTGTGGCTATTTTATATTTTTGCATCACATTTTCGGTCCATTTTTCATAAAATTGTTTTTTTGGCAAATTAGTAGCAAATCATTAAAGACTGAAGTTGGAAAATAATGACAGACATTTGAGTTTCAGACTTCATACCCTTCAGAAATTCATACTAATGCAAGACTTACTATTCTATTACCTTTCTAAGTTTATAAGGGCATATTTATAATTGTCCTTATTTTTGGGCCTTGTCCCACTTCTATGTATGGCTTTGTCCAGATGTCTTGCTCTGAGGTTGAGAGGTATGACAAATGTGTCAGGGCCATCACAGTCAGCCAGAAACTTTTCAAATTGTGACATACATGTTGCACCCACCTGCCTCATGTAGTGTGACCCTGGATGTGTTCAAGCAAGGCAAGGAGCAGTTATGCAGTACAAATGTGCAGAGTATCCCCCCATCCAAGGTAAACACAAGTACTACTTTTATTCTGTCCTTGATTTTGCAGAATGTTCGGGTTTGTCATATTTTTATACTGTTGATTTATGCTTATTATTACTCAGTGCCTATTGCTCTGTGTTTAAGTAGCAATGCTTTAATGGCCATCAGGTAAGCTTGTCTGAGATTGTAAGATGCAAGTAAGCTTTAAGAAGCATACTGTTAAAGAACTGCCAACAGTGAAAGCTTTTCTATTGCCATGCAGAAAATACTTGCATAACTAGATAATGTATAAGCTTTGGGTATTGAAATGCATATGACAGTATTTGTAATAAAGGACATGATTACATTATTATTTTAAGAAGCTCATTACATTTGTTGGAGATTTGCAGTCATCTTTGCAGGCTTTACCTGTAAACCAAACAGCATGCTAATCTATCGTGTGTGGTCCATTACCTGTACAGTAATCCTTTTAAGCAATGTATCTTGAGCTTGTTTCTTGTTTGCTTTTCATTTTTTACTTTGATCATGTTTTCCCCATGAAACAAGTAGATAGTTGTTGTCAGGCAGCAGGTCTTTTTTGGATAAGATAGTTGTTGTCAGGCAGCAGGTCTTTTTTTGGATAAGAAACATTTTTGCAAGTGGGGTATCACAGAGATTGCTACTTTCAGCATGTTACTTGGTACTTTAATAAAGCTGAATATAAATTATAATTAGAACTGCAGTGCAAGAAGTGGTTTGAGTTGAGTGCTGCTTGTTTTTCTTGTACTTGATTTTGACTGGCATTCCAGTAATGTATTTTAAAAAGTAATTTATTTTTTTCATGCCTCACAGCCTTTTTGTTTCCATCTAGATATTAAGTAAGCTGTCATGCAGCTAATGTATTAAAATATTCTTCTACACTTCACATTGTCTTGATTGGACTCTCATAATGATGGTTTGGCACCCAGGGCAGTGTATTTAAAGTTCCAGGTTTTGTGGTTTTAAGCATAGCTCCTCCCCTTAGTTGACCACACCCCTTCCCATTGCCCCCACCCATTCAGCTGTCTCCTGCATCCCCCCTTCGATGTGAACTCACCAGCCGCCACTGCTTCTCATAGTGCTCTCAACACACTGATTTGAGCTGTATGTTGTCTCATGATATGGTTTCTCTTGAGGCCACAGTTATTATAGGCATGTATACCTGAAAGTGTCCACCAAGAGGATAAGCATGGGACTCTAGCCTTCTGAAAGAGGCTGGACTTCCTCCTTCCAGATACAAAAATTACGTACTCAACACAACATGCCCAACACACTTTTTTTTCCCCCTTACCCTCTTGCTGACATGGTGAAGAGGCCTTTGAGGCCACAGTTATTAGAGGCATGTTTCCCTGAAAATGTCCACCCAGAAGGGTAGCATGACTCTCTTATATTTTTTATGTCTCTCCTTATAGTAGCATGACTGAGATATGGAGAGGAAGCTATTATGTTAAGTTGTCTATCTCGCCTTCGTTCTTGCTGGTTGGGATTGGAGCCAATCCTCTGCTCTGACTCTGCCATCTTCAATAGCTCGAGAGCTGTTTACTGGCTCGAGGCTACCCCTTATCCCGTAATGCCTAGCAATAGCTACCTAGATCTCATTTGCTGCTTCAGCTGTGAGGTGTCGTTTCTCTGGCTCAGGCTTGTATAGAGTTTGTAACTTTTTCACTAGAATTTAACTTTTCTAGTATTTTATTAGTGATAGTTTTGTTTCTGTGATAGATAATTATTTATCTTATAGTATCCCTCTTTTTGTAGAACTCGTTTAACTTAGTTCTCCCCCACTCCTCCCCCCTCCTCTTCTTGTCAGATTAGCCGTTTAAGTTGGAGGCTTTCCTTCTCTTTTTTTCTTATAGGCCTGCCGTTTAAATTAGAGGCTTTCCTGTTTATCTTTTTTTAACTTTAGCTATAGTCTTTCTAGTAGGTGTGTTTTTTGTTGACTGTATATTGCTTCTAGTTATTGTTGTCATAATTGGTTTCCTTTCTACTGTAAAGGAAATCAAAGGAATCCAAGGTTTCTGGGTTCAAGAAGTGTGACTTATGCTATGTCTCTGACAGATGGGCACACTTCTTGCGTCTATGTTTAGGCGCTGTACACCTGCAGTACTCTTGTTCTGTTTGCCATGCCTTTAGTCCAAGAGTCCTGTAGGAGCGCAAGAATAAGCTGATTCTTAGGGGTCTTTTAAAACCCCAGGATTCACCAGCCAAGAGCTCACAGCCAGTGAAATCCCCTAAATCCACTAAGCCGTCGGCTCCAAGGTTGGAGCCGTCTTTGGTTTAGGATTTACCTTCTACATCAGTTCCAGCAGGCACCAACAAGACCATCTCCCCATCTGCTCCATCAGAGGCTTTGGAGCCATCGCGGAGCCACAAGAGGCTGAGGTCCCCTTCACTAGTCAGTGCATTCGGCTCCTCTGTCTCCTTTACTTCAGAGCGAGCATAGTCACCGATCCTCTCACTCTTCTCAATCCTGTAGACTGTTGGATCATGATGTGGAGAGAGTGGTCATTAGGTTGCTAAAGTCGCAGGCACTAGCTAAACTGTTGCCAGCCCTCCTCAACAGGTTGTGGCTCCATCCACTTCTCTCGATTGTTCCTCCTCCGACTATAATGAGTTCAGAGCCAGAGTTTCTTGGGGTTCGAGTAGTGGAATCGTCTGCTCCGATAACTCTATCTCCTTCTGTTTCGACGTCTGCTCCGGTTCCCTCGGCAGTACCTTCCATTGAGGGATCTGGGCGCCGGGGCTCCCTCGTCGGCTCTGAGGGGGCGAGTGGCATTGGACCCTTGTCCCGACCCTGTTCTCCCTTTTGGACCTTCAGCACAGATGAGCTCAGCTCCAACATCGGCCTCTGAGTCGTCCCCCTCCGTGCGGAGAAAGATTCCTATTTCTTTGGAACCGGAGCTTTCTCTGCATCGTGGCAGGGACGCCTTCGATGTCATGCGGAGTGTGCTGTCCCCTGACTCAGCTCCACTATCAGCCCCACTGGCTCTGTCCCCTGTAGTGCCTGTGCCAACCTCTGCCCCTCCTCCAGACCCTAAGTGTAGGGAACTGATGCTCCAGGACACCCCATTGGGTGTTTCCTCCTCTTCTGAGGCCTCTCCTGATCACTCAGAAGAGCCCCCTCGGAAGAAAAAGTGTTAGAGGAAGCACATTGACTCCCCCGAGTCTGTCAAATCTGATACAGACTTAGATGATTCGGAAGCATCCTCGAGATCCCCCTCTGAAGATGTTTCCTTCTCTGACATCCTAGAAATGCTTAAGCAGAGGGGGAACTGGAATCCCCTAGCCCCTTCTGAGGAAGAGTCTGTATTTCTGGATGCCTTCAGTTCCTGACCTTCCACCTCCTGGGTGTCTCAGCCTTTCGATCCACTTATGATGGTGGTGGCTCGGAAGGCTTTGTCAGCTCCGGATACAGTGGAACCAACTCAGAGGAGACCTAGTAAATTCATTACAGCACCCCAGGATAAGCAGTTCCTTTCAAAAGGTGTCCTTGTTGATGGTATGGTGGTAGCAGCAGCCACCAAAAAAGAGTTAGCGGAGACCTCCTTAAGGAGTCTAGGACGATGGACAGATACAGGAAGCAAATGTTCGCTTCAGCGACCTTCTCTGAGGTCACTGAACTACCTGTCATTTCACCCTACTTCAAAGGGATCTCCTTAAAGAGCTTGGAGATACCCTCCAAGATCCAACAGCTGATTGGAGTACAAGTCAAGGTAGCTTCCCAGCTAGCGATGCTTAATTCTGTTAACTCCTCCATGAGGCTCATTTCCTATGCAGCCGATGGGGGCGAGTAGAGCCGCAGGTACCGGAGTGGCCCTTAGGAGGCATGCGTGGATGCGGCTGTGTAACTTTGCGGAACCCTTTCGAGTGTCCTTCACCAACACTCCCTTTGATGGTTCCTTTCTTTTTGGACCACAGGTGAAAGACACTTTGACTAGGTGTGAGCAAGAAGGCAAGACTCTCTCTGCCGTGGGAGTCCGTTTTTCCACTCCCTCTAGACCTTATCCCAAGGGTCAGAAGAGTGGGAAGATGTGGTTCCGTAAATCTCCGAGAGCCTTCCCTGACACACGTAGTGATTTTTCCTCCAGAGGCAGAGGGGGAAACAATAATAATAGATGCCGCCCTCATGGCAGAGGGGGTCCGCAGAACCAGGGCAACAGAGAATCCTTGTCTAAGCCCTTCCAGCATCCCTGAAGGGTTGTCCGGCTGCTCAACTCTGGAGGCAGTTGGGGGAAGACTTTCGCTGTACCCAAAAGCCTGGCAAAGTTTAACCTAAGACAGATGGGTACAGTCAGTTATATCCGAGGTTACAAAATTCCCTTCCATCAACCCCCTTTACAGTCAAGGAAGACCCTTCCAGATGTTCCACCCAATCTGAAGGGGCAAGCAGTAATAGAAGTTTCAAAACTGCTAGAAAAAAGAGCCATCCAGGAAGTACCGGCAGACCAGCATGGATCCGGAACTTGATCAAGGTTCTTTAGTACCAAAAGACAGGGGACTGGAGACCGATTCTGGATCTCAGCAGACTAAACAGGTCTGTGCAAAGAGCAAAGATGTTCATCGTGTTTCACTGTTGCAGTCATTACTCTTGGGTTATCCTGCTGGCAGGCTACCCGCAGTCGGCCTGAATTCCAAAGTCTTGGTCCGGCGTCTGTTGCTGTCACCTCTTCCCTGACGTCAGTGCACCAGGGGTATAAAAGATGCAGCCGACACCATTTTCTTCAGTCTTTCTTGCCGTGCGGTGCCCAAAGCAAAAGCAGTTCGCAAGTGCCGGTCGGCCGACTCCTGAGATTATAAAAATGGAATTTCAGATCCGAAGTCTTCATTAAAGCCAAGTACCCCATTGGGGAAACTTTTTTTTTTTTTTCTTGCTCCAGACCAATGTCAGAAAAAGTTAACAATTGCATTTCTTGTGGGAAGCAAATACCTCTTAAGGATTTTCATTCTTACTGTATTCCTTGCCTAGGCCCTGATCACAACGCTGCTAGCTGTCGGTTTTGTGCTAGATTTAACCAACGCACTATTAAGCATCACTACGATTTTGCCTTTCATTACTTTGGCCGAGGTTTTAATTATATAATGTCATCAGAACAGCCGATGCCTTTTTCCTAGCGCTTTTTATAAACTCTGGTCATCTGAGGTCCAAAACCGATGACGAGGCCCCCGCTAGGCCAGTTGCCGGTTCAGTGAGGCGCTTTTGCAGCCCCTTATGCCCACTATCTGAGCCACAGGCCGCTTACGACTCCCACATCGAGCTGACTAGGCCTCTGGATACTCAAGGTATTGGACTCTCGGAAACTATTCCCTCAGATGGGTCTGGAGCTGCGGAGCAGGCATCGACTTCTGAGGGTGTTTTCAGACCTACACAATTTTATGTCAAGCCAACCTCAGCTTCAAAGACTAAAACAGCTCTAAAGACAAACAAGTACAGCATTCTACTGGACAGACTTCCATGCCTAAGAAACAGATGCTTAAAATGGCCGAAGACCTAATTACTTTGATCAGGGGTTCCCGTCCCTCTCCTGAAAAGAGGCCTAGGCAAGAGACAGAATACGACTCTTCTGATCAGGTTTCAATTTCCTCTGACTCCTCTTCTGAACAGGGGTACTCCTTTTCCTCCCTATGAGGATTCTGATGCTGAAGAAGCTATTCCTTCAGACTCTTCTCCTGAGGATTATTCTTTTGGGGAAACCCTGCATACCATGAGGGAGCATTTTCACTGGGAGAGCCAAGATTACTCAGAATCTAAGAAAAGGCTGAGAATTTCTTTTACTACCTCAGCACAGACCTCTTGCTATTCCACCTGTTCTAGACATTGTAGATGATGTATTTTCAGTGTCCGGCCTGTCTCCTGACTCTTTACCCCTGCACCTGCTAAGCCAGACAGATACTACAGGGTTCCAGACTCTCATAAATTTCTATATAAAAACCCTGCTGCTGACCCAGAAACTATATCTCAGGGTCCCAAAGGGGTCAAGGCTTCCACTGCAAAAAAACCCCCTGTCCCCTCTGATAGGGATTCTAGGGCACTGGGAGAAAAACGTTTACACTTCTGCTACCTTGGCTGTAACGGCTTTCAATTGTCAGTTTCATATGCTTAAATATCAGCAATACGTAATGTCACTGCTTAAACAGAAAATGTTGACAAATTCTGAATGTTCTGATGACAAGGAAATGCAGGATTTATTGCATGCAGCTGAACAAGTGGTAAAGCATACTTTGCATTGCGGTTTTGATTCACTGGAGGCCTCTTGCAGGGCCACTGTTACGGGTTCTGTCATTAGAAGGCATGCTTAGTTAAAGGAACAGAATCTGCCTGATCATGTTTCATAGTTTCATAGTATAGTACTAGGCTATCTGCCCTGGGGCATTTGTAAGCCTAGCCATAGTGATGTGGCTTTTGCCACCCCATGAAATGGTACAAAAATGTACAGAATAAATCTAGAATACTGTGCCTCTGTCTAGTAGTGACACAGTGAAGGTCCCTTTATATAATAGAATTAGTTTACTGTGCCCCTGTCTAGCAGAGTCACAGATGTGACCCCTGGGGTAAACTTACGATCTCCCATCCACTCCTCAAGATTTGTCTTGAAGAGAGTCAGTGAGGGGCTCTGCCTAATACGAACTGGGATCCTGTTCCAAAGCATGGGAAGCCTCTGGGTTATGAATCTATCCCTCCAGCATGTCCTATTCATACTTGTGCCGAGGTTTAAGTCTTTAGCTCTCGTGGTCCTGATGGATTTGGATTTTTTGAGGTGGAGCATGTCCATCGGATCCTGATTGGACATGGCCTTGTACATCAGGCAGAGATCACCTCCTGAGCAGGCGGTATGCTACTGAATAGAGCTGAAGTTTCTTTAGTCTGGCAGAATAAGACATATGTTGAGACCCTTGATCCTTTTGGTGAGGTACTTTTGTGGTCTCTCCAGCTGTTGCAAGTGCCGGGTAAGATACATACCAAATGGGGCGTTTTACTCAATCATGGGTCTGATGAGAGGAATATAGGGGTACAATGACATCCTGGATCTGGATGTGAAACCCTTCATGATGAGGTGTGCAAGGTAGAATGTTTTTCTAACCACTTTGGCAACGTGGGTGTCAAATGAGAGGTCGCTGTCTACTTGGGTCCCTAGGTCTGTGATTACTTTTTCCGTACTCAATGCGTTGCTGTCTGTGATAATTTGTGGGTACTTTGTTTTTTCCAAAATGGATGACTATACATTTTTTGGCATTTAGTTTAAGGCCGTGACTACGGCACCAGTTGTCCGTTTCAGTGAGGCCTTTTTGTAGGATGTGTGTATCTGCTGGTGTATCGACTATGGCGCCTAGTTTGCAGTCATCTGCGAACTTTGCCAGCCACAGCCCTCCCATGTTTGCTTTAACATCCTGAGAAATAAATGCCGAACAAGAGGGGTCCCAGGACAGATCCCTGTGGGACACCACTTGTGACTGGCTTTGAGTCTGACATTGCTCCAGCGATTTTAACTTTATGGGTTCTGTCCTTTAGCCAGTTTGCAACCCATCTAGTGATATAAGGGTTTACTTTTAAGCTGTTTAGCTTATCTATGATGCCTGAGTGGGGTATTGTCGAAGGCCTTAGCCAAGTCCAGGTATGCTGTATGGACTGCTTTGTCCTCATCAATGGCTCTAGTGACTGTTTCGAAAAAGTCAACCAGGTTTAAAAGGCAGGATCTGCCCTTTACAAAGCCGAACTGGGTGGGGTCAAGCGTCTGTAGGTCCCCTATGTCTCCGTTTATGAGTTCCATAATGATTCTTTCCATAGCTTTGCAGACCAGGCTAGTCAAGCTTATGGGGCGGTAGTTTCCAGGGTCTGTAGAGGCACCCCCCTTGTGGAGTGGGACCACTGTTGCTGTACGCCAGTGTTCAGGTACATATCCCGAAGTAAAGGCTAAGGTTAAATAGCATTTTTATGTGTGGGTTTAGCTCCTCTTGGAGTTCACGTAACACACACCCTGGGATACTGTCAGGTCCCATTGATGCTGTGTTTTTTGCTTTGTTTAGGGCGGTTCTCACTTGGACATCTGAGATGACAGGGAGATTACATTCAGCTGGGATAAGTATTTCTTCTTTTGGGGGTGAAGGAGGGGAGAAATTTGCACTGAACCTGTTGGCCAGAATGTTAGCAATATCTGTGGGTTCAGTGTATTTTTTGTTGTGAACCAACTCTGAGCATATCTGAGGGTTTCCGCCCAGGTTTCTAACATAGCTGAAGAAGGCTTTGTGGTTATCTTTAGTGTCCTTAGCAACTTGGGCACAAGGGATATGTTTGCAAGGCTACCACTAGAAAGGGTGTCCGCAATCCGTCAGCAGGTACAGGTTCTGATGCAGAGCAAAAGGATCCAAGTCCGGTACATCCTTCAAACTCTAGGTTCCATGGCAGCAGCCATTCTCCTAATCCCACTAGCGTGCTGTCATATGAGAATTCTTTATTGACTTCTATTTACGCAGTGGTCTTTCCAAGAGCTACCCATGACTTACATGATCATGATCACGGATGCGTGCAAAAGACATCTTTCTTGGTGGATGGTCTCCCCACTAGTTACTCAAGGCAGACCTTTCATACAACCTCCTACGGTAGCCACAGTGACGACGGACGCCTCCCTGATAGGGTGGGGGGACATTATCTGGGCGGGACAGTCCAAGGCACGTGGCAGCCTCACGAGTACCATCTGCACACAAATGTCCTGGAAGTAAGAGCCGTGCTCCTGGTGTTGCAAGCCCTTCAAGACTCCCTTCCTTCTGGGACCATTGCTATTCAAACGGACAACATGTCAGTGATGTGGTACATCAACAAGCAGGGCGGAACCAGGTCCTACCCCCTGTGTCGAGAAGCACTCAGACTTTGGCAGTGGGTAATTTCCTCCCAACATTTTTTGATTGCGACGCACATCCCTGGGAGATCCAACGTCCTAGCGGACAGGCTCAGCAGAGCTATCCTCATGCCTCATGAGTGGTCTCTGAATCAGGAAGTTGCGAATCTTGTTTTCCGCAAATAGGGACAACCTTGCTGCGATCTCTTGGCCACCCCCTTTAACACGATTGGCCCCTGGGACGACTTTATGCCTTTCCTCCTTTTCAGCCCCAGTCCACAAAATCCTGGAATTCCTAGCACAACTGTTTCACTCCAGGTCCGCTTTTGCTACGATCAGAGTACAAATGGCAGACATTTCTAAGTTTCATGTTGGTTTTTCGAACTCTAACATTATGTCTCATAAGCTCTGTAAAGCTTTTTTGAGCGGGACAACTCTTCTTAGGCCTCCAGTGAGAGATCCCCCTCCTCCTTGGGACCTTAATTTAGTCCTAACCTCCTTAATTCTGCCTCCTTTTGAACCAGCAGCATCCTGCTCTTATCAAATTTCTATCTTGGAAGACGCTCTTTCTGGTAGCTATTACTTCAGCCAGACGCATCTCCGAACTTCAGGCACTATGTGTTCGTCCTCCAAACTTGGTTTTTCATAAGGACAGGGTTGCTCTGAGGACTAATCCTTTGTTTCTCCCTAAAGTCTGCTCAGAAAACAATTTAAACCAATCTATAGATCTTCCTGTGTTTTTCCCTAATCATACCAACAAGGCAGAGTATAAACTACACCAATTGGATGTTCATAGGCAATTGCGTTTTTACCTGCACAGAACTAAAGAAGTAAGGAAGTCAGACCAACTATTCCTTTCTTATGCCTTGGGCAAACGAGGTCTCCCAGTTTCCAAGGTAACCTTGTCCAGATGGTTGTCGCACTTTCTTTCATTTATCAGTTAAGGAACAAAGAGTTGCCTATTAAACCGAAAGGTCGTTCTATTAGGGCCTTGGCCACCTTTGTAGCCTTCCAGCCTAGGTTGCCCATGGATTCCATCTGTGCAGCTGCCACGTGGATAAACCTTCATACCTTTATTTCTCATTACAAGTTTGATATGGTCTCCAGGAGCAGAGATGACTTTGGTTCCACTGTTCTGAAGAGTCTGTTCCACTGAGTCACCCAGGATTTTAGGTGCTAGGCTCGCTGTCCCAACCAGCAAGAATGAAGGTGAGCTAGACAACTTAACATAAAGAAGTTATGTACCTACCATACCGTTCCATGTTGGTTGTCTTCATCTCTCCTTCCTTCTTGCGTCCCACCCTCCGTCCCCCTGTCCTAGTGGACCGAGAGGAGTTTTTCTGTTTCACTGGCTGTGTATTCTCTTGTTTCCTCTATTGACTTAGAGAATATGGCAGGTATAGTCAACTGATTTTTTGACTGGTTTATTCTGTTATGTCTGGAGTTAGCTATTTAAAACAAGATCTGGGTAGCTATCACTAGGCATTATGGGATAAGGGGTAGCCTCGAGCCAGTAAACAGCTCTCAAGCTATTGAAGATGGCAGAGTCGGAGCAGAGGATCTGCTCCGATCCCAACCAGTAAGAAAGAAGGCGAGATGAAGGCATCTAACATGGAACATTATGGTAGGTACATAACTTTTTTTCAGACCATATGAGCAAAAGATGGGGCAAGTTGCCTAGCGCTTTAATTTTATACGCAAGTACTAGGCTAGTTGCCCTTGTGGGCCAATTTCCCCTAAAAGGTGAGAATTTAAATTCTGTAACTTTTGTGTTTGAGGTAAACACCTTAATCATCAATCACTAGTCTTTAGTCTTGATGAAGATGGACCTGCTCATCAGATTAATGTTATAGCAAGTACTTAACTTTTAGTTATGTGGTAGTGCTTGTGAAGGGAATGCAGTTCGTTGTCAAAGTCAAAATGCTGCAGTTTGACAATTATTTTTGACCTACATATTTAACCACTAAGGTTCCTGAATAGTTCCATTGGTCATCTCTGACAAAACCTTGCTTATGTTCTGCACTGACCTCTCTGACCACCAAATTACACCTCCTCCCTTGTTTTGCAACTTCTGGAGTTTGTCTATTATATTTTGCTGTTTGGGAGTTATCATTTTGACTTGCTTGTATACCTTGCTGACATTTGTGTGGGGGAGGGAAATCTGTGGGCTCTGTTGTGCTGTGGACACTAGTGGTTTACTGGCTACTTCATGCATTCTTCATGAACTCTGCATGCAGTGGGTCACTGGAGGAGAAACTGATCATGCAAGCTGCTATGTTTGCTATATGACTACCCATTCCCTGGCTTGCTCTTCCTAGAGGTGCATAGATTGGCAAGTTGTGAACGTCCGTTTGGGGTGCGCACAGCCATTCCTTTCCTGTCGTATAACCCTCCCCCTTCTGGGAGGAGTTTTCATTTTATTGCAAAGTCTTCTATCACCCCCCCCCCCCCCCCGACCATCTGAACATGTCTAAGCCACTGACATGACTTTAGTATCCTGCTGTAGAGGAAGGGCCCTTGCTCTTTTGCCATGAGGTAGTTAGTACTTTTTAACCTTGTTGATTTTTGCAGCAAATACTGAAGTAATGAAGAACAGCATTTGCTAAGACTGCTTCATTTTAGGTGGCTACGCTGATTGGGAGAAATGAAAATGTTATTTATATGTACTGATTTAGTATTGAGGTTTTCTGAGACTTAAAAGAACTTGACACTAACTTGCATTGTTGACTGGCTAAGCATGTAGTGTGAACATTTTGCCAGCTTTAGTACTAACGCAACTTTTTTTCTTTTTTACAGCCAGAGTTGGGAAGACATCATTGATTATGACTTTAGTCAGTGAGGAGTTCCCAGATGATGTAAGTAGGCTGTTCTTTCCATTTGAACTAATCGCATCACTTTAATACAGATTATTTTCAGATATTCTAGGGCTATGTTGCGTCCGCTGTTGCAGAGAGTACATGAGCATGAAATTGGGGGCTGCGTGTGTTTTTTTTTTTTTTTTTTTTTTTCCTCTCTCTTAACCAAGAATCTTTCAGGTATGATTTGTGATTCTTTGTATTCATAATTTAATACCTGTATTCCCTGTATGTCGTACTGTGTGACTTTCCAGTTATTGGTAGAAATATGAAAGTGCCTGATGCAAGAAACAAAATGACACTAGTAGTGTTAATCTAAATTGCAAGGCAGTGGAGATATGAGAATTATCTGTCCTATGAACTTATTTATTTACATTTGGTCACTGGGTGAAAAGCCCCACATATATCTTAAAAGTACATAAATACATACGATTACAGAAATTATACAGTAATCTGTAACATTTTTCAGACAATATACATATTGCAAAACACAAATTAACATAAATCCAGCAGGTACAGTTTTTTTTTTAAGTAACAATTCAGTTAAATATAACAATATTAAGGCAGTTTAAATATAGCTATTAGTCAGAGCTAGGATAGCAAGACAAGCAATTCTACAGACACTTAGCCTGGACTAGTACAGGTACAAAGCCACGAGTGATTTAAGGAAACTTTTTAGGGAATTTTTAAACTGATGGGCATTAGTAATAGTTCTAATAAGAAGAGGAAGTGAATTCCAGACTTTTGCTACATAGTGGGAAATAGGGAATCACCAGCAATGTTGACTGATTTGCTCACTTGTAGTAGTGATTTATTTTCAGATCTAAGGCTACTGTTAGTAAAATAAGGTTTTAATATGTTTAACAGAGCTGGAATTTTCTTCTGCCTGATGTAGTAATTTGTGTACCATGATTAGTTGATTGTATGATAGTTGTGGTAGTTCTATCCAAGATAGTTTTTTTAAGGAGTAACAGTGGTGTCCCTGATGTGGACAGTCAGTAGCAAATTTTGCTATATTTTTATAGCATATTTCAAGTTTCCTTAAATCTGCCTTTTTTAGATTAACAAGAATTGGGGAGGCATACAGCAAGGTCGACAGGAGATGGGTTATAGAAATAGAAGTCCTAGAAGCATCTGTTAGGAATTTTTTGTTCCTGTATAAGGTACCCATTTTTTTGAGAACTTTCTTGATTGTTTAGGATATATGTAGATCAAATCGTACATCAGCTGTAATACCAAGTAATTTTGCTTGAGGTTCAGGGATGATTTTTGTATTCTTGCCAGAAGTAATATAGAAGGTGGTAGGGATGTATGAGAGTCTAGTAGGTTGAAAGATCATAAGTTTTGAGGGATTTTTGAGTTGAGTATAAGATGGGGATTTGATAGCCATAATTCAATATCAGAGAGGGACTTCTGGGTTATGTCTTGGAGGTGCTGAAGTGTCTGTGCAGTACATACAAGTGTTGTGTCATCTGCATATTGGATAATGGAAACTAGTGAAGTAGCTGTACTAAGGTAATTTGTAAAGATACTGTAAAGTAAAGGGCCAACAATTGATCCCTGTGGGACCCCCAATGTAGTGGGAAGAAGTCATGCTGCCATTTTACTGCTTGTTGGAGACCATTTAGATAACTGAAACCATATGAGAAACCATATTAGAGCAGAAGGACTGAGGTTTAATTTGGAAATAACCGTTAGTAATTTGTGGTGGGAAACTGTATTGAAGGCCTTGAACATATCAAGGAAGACGGCTGAAATTATTTTGCCTTAATTTCTAAGTTGATTAATGGTGTTAGTGAAACTTAGAAGACCAGTTAATTGTACTGTGATAAGGTCTAAACCCATGATGGGAGTTGGTTAGAAGGTTATTGGTAGTAAGCTATAGGAGAAGTTGAAAGTGAATGCATCTTACTAGGACTTTTGATAGTGGGGACAAAATGGCAATGGGTCTGTAATTTGAAAGTTCTGTTGAGATGCCTCCCTTGTGTATGGGGATTATGTAAGCAGTTTTCCATACTGATGGGACATATTGCTCTGCAATAGATCTATTTATGAGGATTGAAACTGGATAGGATAAAGCTTCTGCTGCTAACTTTTAAGTATTCAACTGACAGGTCATCAGCTGCTAATGTGGTAACTTAAGTTTCTTTAATAGATTGTATATGGTAGCAGTAGTGATGGGCTGGAAAGAGAAGAGTCTTTTCTTATTGGAAGGTTTTGGTAGTGTCATAGACTGTTATTATTTTTAGTTGGAGATAAAATACTTTCTGTGAAATGTGCATTACATTCTTCTGCAGTTGTTCCAGCGTAGTTTGATGTATTGGGGGAAGGGGTAGAGTTTTGTCCTGGATAAAGGATAACTTTGATTGTGCTCCAAAAGTTTTGAGGATTTTGCTGGTGTTTCTGTTAGTCTAGTAGTTCTTTCTGTCTAGAGTGATTTGATGCTTTGCCTTATTTTAAGTTGTTGGAATGTTCGGTAATTTTGAGTTTTACAAGTACACCATAATTGCCAGGTCTTATCTCTTAATTTAAGGAGACTTCTGTTTTCTTTAGATAGCCTTGGTGTATATTTGCCTTTTTTCTAAGAGGGGCTAATCTGTTCTGAATGTTGAGAAGGGAAGTATTAAATATTCTACAGCATTGTCTAAGGGAATATTCATAAGTGGGGACAAGTTGCATTTTTTAGTATGGCTATTAAGTGCTGGAAGTTTTTTTTTTTTTTTTTACTACAGATTTGGCAAAGTGTATATTTGTAAGGAATAATATGTTGCCTTAATAGATAGGTTGGCATATGGTCACTGAGACTGTCTGTTGCCAGAATGTTGATGTAAGCGAGGTCCGTTTGTCAGTGTCCAATCCAATATTGATTCTGTTTTTTTTTTTTTTTTTTTTTTTTTTTTTTTCAGTTCTAGTAGGTGTTTGGATAAGTTGTGTAAAGCCATAGAGATTGACGTGATTACTGTGGTTATGTGAGTTGCATGTTGTCCAGTCTATATTTAAATCGCCCATAATGATGGTTTCTTGAGTAATGGATTGTGATACAGACTGGAGAATGCATTCTGTTGTAGAGAAATTGTTGCCTGGTGGGACATAGATGGCTGTAATGGTTTGTACTTGTTATGGTTAACTTGTAGCTTGGTTGATAATAACATACCCCAAAAACATTGATATTGTAAGATTGTGGTAGCAGTATAAAGTTGTTCTTGATTAGTATGGCTACACCTCCACCTCTTAACTTTTCTGTCAACTCCTAAGAATGTTGTAACCAGGTGGAATAATTTTCATTATCTGAAAAGTGTGGTTTCAACCAGGTCTCAGTTAAGACAGCAATGTCTGGGGAGTAAAGGGAGATGGTAGAATGCAGTTCTTGGATCTTAACACTTCTAAGATTAAGATTTAGACGCATCAATTTAGAGCCATGATATGGAAGATTAAATGTATTTTGTGTTTGGGGATAAAAAGAGGTGGTGTTGCTTGAACCTGAGTTAGGATGTATATCACCACTAATTGTAAGTTTGGTAACAAGGAGTTACTAGTGTCTGTGATGTTTGAAAATAGTTTGAATCATTTTTTTAGGTAAGTTAGTTTTATATAAGCTTGATATTAGTTGAGGGAGCTGTGTGTTGAGGGCCATAAGAAATATATGGTGTGGAAAAAACAATTGTGTGTAGTTGCTGCACTAATTTTAAGATTTGCAGTATTTCAAACCAATTAACTTGCAGACTGTAGTGTAACATGAAGCAACACCTTAGATTGACAAAATTGTACAGCTTGAAAAAGCATTTATAATACTTATGCAACTAGTTATAATAAGAAGTTATGTACTCACCATAACGTTCCATCTGAGTAGGTATCTTCATTTGTCTGCAACCTTTGGGATACGGATCCGATCCGGCAACTTCTACCACAGCATAGATCCGAGCTCCTAGCACCTCCCTTTACCCATAATCCCCTGACTGACCTCAGATCAAGTTTACCCCATAGCACAGCTGATGTGTCCCAAAGGGAACAGATGCTAAGAACCTCAAGAACGATCATTTTGGTCAGGGGGAAGGAGGGGGGGATGGTTGCAGACAAATGAAGATACCTACTCAGATGGAACGTTATGGTGAGTACATAACTTCTTAATCTGAAGTAGGAACTTCATTTGTCAGCAACCTTTGGGACAGAGTCCCCAGCTACCTAAATCTTGGGTGGCCTTCATGGAAGGATATTCCGGAGCACCGCAGAGCCAAAGGACGCCCTACCTCGGGAGACGACATCTATTTTATAGTGGCTGATAAAGGTGTGAGATGAAGCCCAAGTGTCTGCGGAACAAATGTCATCCAAGGGAACCCTAGCTTGAAAGGCCGCCGATGTGGCAACGGCCCTAGTAGAATGAGCATGGACTCCTTGAGGTGCAGGCCTTCCCGAGCTCTGATATGCTAAGAGAATACAACTCGAGATCCATCGAGAGAGAGAAACTTTAGAAACTGGCTTACGGAAATTACTTTTGGCAAAGGAGATAAACAACTGATCGGATTGCCTATGATTAGCAGTTCTATGAATATAAAAACATAGCTGTCTGTGTACGTCTAAGGAATGCAGCTTGTACTCTCCTTTGATGCCCTTCAAGGATGCATCTGCAGTCCTAACAAATGGGTTGTCCTGCCTCGGGCAGCCCTTCGGTCGGATTCCGAAGTCTGGGTCTGGCCCCGGCTGATGTCGCACTTCACCCGACGTCATAGCTGCAGTTCAGCGGGTATAAAGGCATCAGCCGACGCCATTTTCCTCAGTCTCTTGCCGCGTGGCGCCCGAAGCAGAAGCTGTTCGCAAGTGCCGGTCGGTCAGAACCAGAGATTGCTACTACCGAAGACTTCTAAAAAGCTAAGTACCCCGTTGGGGACTCTTTCTTGCCTCAGCCGATGTCAGAAAAAGTGAATAACTGTTTAACTTGTGGGAAACAAATACCTCATAAAGATTTCCACTCTTACTGCCTACCTTGTTTAGGCCCAGACCACGACGTAGCAGCTTGTCTAGCCTGTGCTTCCTTCAACCGACGGACACTTAGACGTCGGTCGGAGTTTGCAGAGGAGTTTTTCGGCTCCGCTTTTGCTTATAACATGCCGTCGGAGACTCAGACTTCACAATTAGCTAAAAAGCGTAAGGAAAAGGACCGATGCTCACGGTCCGCGGTTTCGGCCGAAACCGTGGTTAAGCCAACCGCGAGTGTCTCGGTTTCGGCCGAAACCGAGTCCACGGTTCTTCCTTCGGCCGAAAGCATGCCTCCTACAACCGAGGCCTCATCCAGCATGGCTGAATCTGCTATGGAAATTCCACCTGCTCTTACAGGTTCTCAGGATTTATCGGATACTATCCCCTTAGATATATCTACTCCTGCACGTGGAGCTGCTAGGCCCCCTGCATCCATGTCAATTAAGGCCTTTGCCAGGGCTAAAGCAGCTAAATCAACAAAGACCATGCCTGTTAAAACCCCCTCTCACAGGCCTAGCTCTAGTACTCAAATGCTTAGTCTAGCAGAAGATCTCATTTCTTTGATCAGGGGATCCCAGCCTCACCCTGACAGGGCCTCTCACCCCCCTCCAGAGAAGAGGCCTAGAGCAGAGCCCCCTGAGCCAGTTTCTACTGATTACTCCTCTGATGATTCAGACAATACAAATCCCCCAGAAGGCCCTTATTCCCCATATGAGGACTCGGATGCAGAAGACTCCATCCCTTCTGCCTCTCCTCCTGAGGAATTTTCTTTTGGGGAAACCTTGCATGCTATGAGAGAACAATTTCAATGGCAGGGCCAGGATTTTTCAGACTCTAGGAAAAGGCTTAGGACCTTTTTACATTTGCCACAGCATAGGCCTTTAGCCATTCCTCCAGTACTTACAGTTGTGGATGATGCATTTAATGATGCTTGTACTGCTCCTGACTCTCTTCCTCCGGCCCCTGCTAAGCCCGACAGATACTACAGGGTTCCGGACACACATTATCACTTGTATAAGGCTCCTATTGCAGATCCTGAAACTATTTCACAGGGCCCCAAAGCTGTAGCAGCTACCTCTACCAAAAACTCCCTCCCCTCTGAAAGAGAATCTAGGGCTTTAGAGAGATGGGGTAAAAAAGTGTATACTTCTGCTACTCTTTCGGCCAGGGCCTTAAACTGTCAATTCCACATGATTCAATATCAGGAATTCCTGTTAGATCAGCTAACTAAAAAACTGTCCTCACCTGAGCCTTTAGACCGTAAGTCCCTTCAGGATTTGGTACATAACACTCAGCAGGTCAGTAATCATTCCTTAAAATGCGGCTATGATGCACTGGAGGCTTCCTTTAGATCAGCTATGACTGGTACAGTGATCAGAAGGCATGCATGGTTAAAAGAGCAATCCTTACCAGACCATGTAAAGTCCAAGCTTCTAGATGCTCCCATGGAAAAGCACAGTTTGTTTGGTTCCCCTGCACAGCAAGTGTTGAAGGTGGAAGAAAAATCCTTGAGTGTCTGGACAGATTTAGCTTTCTTACAGGTCCAGCCTCCGAGGTTTAGTAGGAACTGGCCTTCCAAGAATTGGTCCTTTCCAGACACCACCAGAGCACAGAGAAGCAGAAATAGACGCCCAAGAGGCAGAGGTCAATCCAGAGGTGCCTACAGGGGACGTCAGTGGCAGCCTAACAGCCAGAGAAGTACTGCCACAGATCCAGCCACTACCACTTCCACAGGACAATCACAGTGACTTGGCTCTGAAACCACCTACCAGGGAACAACTAGAAGCACCCTTAGGCGGAAAGTTAGCCTTATTTTCAGTCAATTGGCATTACATTACAGGAGACAAATGGATTCTGCAGACAATAGACAAAGGCTACAGGTTTCACTTCCATACTCTTCCAAGGAAGAGAGGAATGCCAAACCTACCTCCAAACCAAAAGACAAACGCTCTACAGCAAATAGACAACTTACTAAGGATGAGAGCTATGGAACAAGGACAAGGATTTTATTCCAGGCTTTTCCTGGTACCAAGAAAGGAAAACCAATGGAGACCTATCCTCGACCTGTCCGCTCTGAACACATATCTTATTGTTCCAAAATTCAAGATGCTGACCCTAAAGCAACTCCTTCCCATGCTGGGCAAGGAGTCTTGGCTGGTGACTCTGGATCTCAAGGAGGCATACCTGGACGTCCCCATACGACCAAATTGCAGAAGATACCTCAGATTTCTTGCAGGATCAGAGCATTATCAATTCTCAGCATTGCCTTTTGGCTTATCTACTGCGCCCAGAGTATTCTCGAAATGCCTGGCATCAGTAATTGCTCATTGCAGGCTTCAGGGAATTCAAATTTATCCATACCTGGACGACTGCCTGTTACAAGCGGACAGCAAAGACAAATTAACAAAAGATTTGAAAAAGGTTATTCACCTACTACAAGCCCTGGGATACACAGTCAACACAAAAAAGTCAAGGCTGATCCCATCCCAAAGGATAACTTTCTTGGGTGCAGAACTGGACACATCAAACCAGATGGCATTCCTCACAGCAGAAAAGCAGAAGCAACTACCACCTTATTTCATAGCATTAACAGCACAGAACCAGCTTACAGCAAGGAAAATCCTGCAAGCCCTGGGTTACATGGCATCTTGCATAATATTGATTCCACATGCCAGACTACATATGAGGAAGTTGCAATGGTACCGGAGGAATTTATGGTCTCAGCACAAGCACAGCCTAGAAACCCAAATTCCAATAATTCCATGCCTGAAGCAAGAATTCCAGTGGTGGGCCCAGGCCTATCAATCGAACAAAGGACTGCCCTTCCACAGGCCTCGCCCAAACCAGACTATCACCACGGACGCCTCGGACCTCGGTTGGGGGGCACACATGGTGGACAAGTGCATACAAGGCTTATGGACTCAAGACCAGATGAACCTACACATAAATCAAAAACAGATGCTGGCAGTAAAGCAGGCAATTCAGACATTCAGACAGTTTCTTCAACAGGGTCATTTGCTGATAAGGACGGACAACACCACAGTTATGTGGTATATCAACAAACAGGGAGGCACACATTCATATCCTCTATGCCGGATGGCAATGGACCTCTGGAATGTGGCCCTGAACCTCAACCTTCAGCTCCAGGCCATATTTGTGCCAGGAAAAGAAAATATTCTAGCAGACATCTTAAGCAGAACTACCACGGATGCCCACGAATGGATGCTGCATCCAGACATCTTCAAATCCATTACAAGGAAATGGGGACTACCAGAAATAGACCTGTTCGCATCCCCACACAACCACCAGTTGAAAACATTCTGCACAAGGACATACCACCCACTTGCTTGGAAGGTGGACTCCCTATCCTTCAGTTGGGAAAACCTGACAGCGTATGCATTCCCACCTCTCCCTTTGATGCACAAAGTGCTACTGAAGATCAAAGAAGATCACCCAAGGATCATCTTGATAGCTCCAGACTGGCCGAGGCAACATTGGTACCCGCTACTAAGGAGTATGTCTCGGGAACACGCATGGCCTCTACCCCTACTACCTCTGCTGCTAACAGAACAACTTCAAAATCCTGCATCCAAACTTGAAAACACTGCAGCTAGCTGCTTGGAACATTACATAAGACAACATAACCCATATTTATCTCAAAGGGTTAAAGATATTATCTTGGAGGCTCGCAGACCCTCAACAAGGAAAACTTATTCAGCAAAATGGAAAAGATATCTCATTTGGAGTACAACAAAAGGAGTAGATGCATCATTGGCAAACATAGCTAACATTCTGGAATATTTAGCCGAGCTTTTCCACAATGGCCTGTCTTACTCCTCCATTAAGATTCATGCATCAGCAATTTCAGCACAATACAACATGGATCCTCCAGTCTTTTCTCAACCTCTACTCAGGCAGTTTCTGAGAGGAATTAAAAATGTAAAGCCACCAAGGAAACCACCATTGCCTACATGGGACTTGAACTTTGTGTTTAGAAAAGTTGACACTCCCCCCTTTTGAACCAGCAGCAACAGCAGAATTACAGTACTTATCTTGGAAAACTGCATTCCTGCTTGCAATCACTTCAGCTAGAAGGGTTTCTGAATTACAGGCATTAATGGCAGTACGACCCTTCCTTATCTTCCATCAGGATAGAGTGTCCATGAGAACTAATCCTACCTTTATGCCAAAAGTGGTCTCCAGGGTATCTTTAAACCAAGCAATACACCTACCAACATTCTTCCCCAACCCGCAGAACAGGGGGGAAAGATTACTGCATACCTTGGATGTGCACAGACAATTGCGCTACTACTTGGACAGAACCAAGAACAATAGAAAAACTGACCAGCTTCTGGTAGCATATGCAACAGGAATGGAAGGAAAAGCAATTTCCAAACAAACAATCCCAAAATGGATAGGAAATTGCATCAGATTTTGTTACTCTTTTCATGGAAAGGCAACTCCAGAAAACATCAGACCTCACTCCACAAGGGCTACAGCCACTACTACAGCTTTCTTACGAGGAGTGGCTACCAAAGACATTTTAGAGGCTGCTACTTGGAGCTCCGTGCATACATTTGCCAAGCATTATAATTTACCTTTATACTCCAGATCCCGAGCAGGTTTTGCCACTGCTGTTTTGCAAGGGATCTTAACTACACCATAAACTTAGTGCCTCCTCCCCCAGTTTGGCTATGGTATTCTACCCATTTGTTTTGTACAGTTTTGTACCTACCATAAAAGTAGATGTCTGAGAGGTATGCATCTGCAGTCAGGATTACCCACCCTCCTTCCCCTCTGTGGTACTCCTAGGGTATTTGCCCATCTTGTAGCTAGCTGGGGGAATCTATTATGGTGTATTTGTTTGTATATATGTATATACATGTTTATTTCTAATTGCTCTCTATTGTTTGGAAACATTTGCATTTATCCAAATTTAGCCTTCCTAGAGGGCACCTGGCATCTGGGGCAAGAAACACTGAGGAAAATGGCGTCGGCTGATGCCTTTATACCCGCTGAACTGCAGCTATGACGTTGGGTGAAGTGTGACATCAGCCGGGGCCAGACCCAGACTTTGGAATCCGGCCAACCGAAGGGCTGCCTGAGGCAGGACAACCCATTTGTTAGGACTGCAGATGCATACCTCTCCGACATCTACATTTATGGTAGGTACAAAACTGTACTTTTTGAAAGTTGGGGAAAAACACTGGGAGATTGATTAATGTTCGCTTCTGAAGATACATTGGGTAGGAAGGACGGATTGATCCTGAGGTAAACCCTATCTGGGTGAAAGACCAAATATGGTGGTTTGACACAGAGCTTGCAATTCCGATACTCTTTTGGCTGAAGTTATGGCCACCAAAAAGGCCGTCTTCCAAGAGAGAAATTTGAGATCAACCGTGGCCGCCGGTTCGAAAGGGGGACCAGTCAAGGCCTGTAAGACTAGGGATAAATCCCATGGAGGTACCACCTCTTTGACTGGAGGCCTAAGGAGGAAGGTACCTTTTGAGGAAGGTCTTACACAGCTTGGAAGTGATAAGAGGGCCAGACTCTTGCCCCACGTGATAGTATGAGATTGCTGCAAGTTGTACCTTGACTGTGGAAGAACTAGCCCCCTGGTGAAAGAGAGAGGTTAGAAAATCTAGAACCGACGCTATCGGGGCATAAAGGGGTCTAAACGACGGTGTTCTGCCCAGATGGAGAAGCGTTTTCACTTCTTCCACCAGGAGGGTTTATAGTTATCGGAGTGCTTGTGAGCTGCTACTAGAATGGCTTTGACAGGTGATGAGATCCCGGGAGTCCTTATGAGGAGTGGAACTGGAGCAACCAAGCAGTCAGCTTGAGGTTGACCAGGTTCGGAGTCGGAAGATTGAGAGGTTGAGAAATGAGATCCGGGAGGGGATCCAGAATCCATGGTGGATACTCTAGGTGAGACCATAGGTAAGGGAACCACGTCTGACGAGGCCAGAATGGGGCAATGAGGATCATCTTGCTCCCCAACTGACTGGCATTCTGCAATAATTTCAACATCAGGGGAAGAGGAGGGTAAGCATAAAGCAGACCGGGAGGCCACGCATTAACTAGAGAGTCTCTCTGGGACTCCCCCGGAGGGGGGATCATAGCGAAGTAATCGTTGCATTTGGTATTTGAAGGAGAGGCAAAAAGATCGCAACAAGGGCGCCCCCATCGGGCAAATACTTGCTCTGCAACTCGAGGGTTGAGAGACCATTCGTAAGGAGTCAGAATAGTACGACTGAGCCTGTCCGCTAGAATGTTGGACCGTCCCGGAATGTGCGTTGCTATGAGAAAGTGGTTGGTGGAAATCGCCCATTCCCACACTCTCATGGCCTCGCGGCAAAGGGGGGTAAGACCTGGTTCCCCCCCTGTTTGTTGATGTACTAGACGACTGACATGTTGTCTGTCTGTACTGCAATCGTCCCTACTGGGAGAGAGCTGTGTAGTGCCTGCAACGTCAAAAGCACCGCCCTCATCTCTAGGACGTTGATATGCAAAGAGATCTCCACATCGTTCCACGTGCCTTCGACTGTCCTGCCTGAAAAATGCCCCCCCCCCCCCCAGGCAAGAAGCGTCCATGGTCACTGTGTCGACTGGCGGTGGTAGTGAGAAGGGATGTCCCGTGTGGAGATTGGGGGACTGGAGCCACCACACGAGCGACCTTCTGCAAACCTTGCTTAAGGGAATGGGATGGGACTAGGGGGGTTGCGAGACAGGGACCATTGTACCTGGAGGGTCCACTGCAGGACCCTCATGTTCAACCGGGCCAATGGCAGCAGAGGGATTGCAGCCGCCATAGATCCTAAAGCCCTCAGGACCAATTCCGTCGAAGGAGTTTGCAGTTGAAGGATGGCCTGCACGTGCAACATCAGGTTCCGAAGCCGATCTGGAGTCAAGACCTCAAGCATCTGTCTGGAATCCAGTCTCGCCCCTATAAAATCCAACACCTGTGTAGGGATCAGAGAGGATTTGGTCATGTTGATGGTTAATCCTAATAGTGGAGCCAGACTGAGGAAATAATTCCTGCATGAGCAAAGTAGATGCCTTGTTGGGGCCATAAGGAGCCAGTCGTCCAGGTACGGAAAGACCTGAATTCCCTGGAGTCTCAGGTGGGCCGGTATTATTGCCAGGACTTTGAACACCCTGGGGGCTGAGGTGAGGCCGAAGGGGAGGGCCCTGAATTGAAAGTGACTGGCTCCCAGCCAGAAGCGGAGAAACCTCCTGGAATGCCTGTCCACTAGAATGTGATGGTACGCATCCTTGAGGTCTATGGAGCACATCCAGTTGGCCTCCCGCAATAAGGGGAGGACGGATGGCAACATGACCATTCGGAACTTTTCTTTGGGTACCGCCAGGTTTAGGAGAGAGAGGTCGAGGATGGACCTCAAGTCCCCCGTTTTTTTTTTGGCACCAGAAAGAACCTGGAGTAAAACCCTGATCAGATTTGATCTTGGGGGGACGGGCTGGATGGCTCTTTTTTTTGCAGCAGCCGCCTCCCTCTGACTGGTATGTCGGGGAGGCCTCTGATTCTGGGGGTTACGATAAAGGGAATTTGGTAATACGAAGCACCCAGCGATCCGTTGTTATGGACTCCCACATTGCTAAGTGCCTTGAAAAACGCCCCCCCGACTGCCTCCAGAGTGGAGCAGCCGGGCAACCCCTCAGGGGTTCTGTGTGGGCCTCTCAGAGAACGGTTCTCTGGAACCAAAATTCCTGGGACCCCCTCTGCCTCTGGGGCGGCGTCCTCCCTGCCCTCCTCTGCCACGAGAGTACTGGTTGTCCTGAGCAGACTGGGATTGATGCGATTTTCGGAACCACATCTTGTGACCGTTTTGGTTCTTGGAAAAGGACCTCTGGGGCGCAGAGAAGCGGACTCCGGCAGACAAAATCTTCCCGTCTTTCTCGCTCTGGACAAGAGTGTCGCGAACGGTTTTGCCGAACAGTGCAGAACCATCAAAAGGGGCATTCGCGAATGACTCCTTAAAGGGTTCTGAGAAGTCAGTGACTGAGCCAGGCCCGTCTCCTCATGACAAGCCCGACTCTGCCTGCTCTAGCGGCTCCCTCCATAGCAGGAGACAAAAGCCGCATAGAGGTGTTAGAAATGGAGCGGAGGGTGGCCATTCGGGAGGCGTACAGATCCTTGTCTCCCTCCGACATGGACCCTGGGGGGGGGAAGCAGCGTATTCCTTAATTAGATCCCGCTGCATCCGGAGAACAAGTGCCATGTAGTTCAAGGCCCTCGTAGAGAAGGTCTGCTTCCCAAGACGGTCCATCGCGCGAGACTCCTTGCACGGAGGATGAACCGTGGGGATCTCCTGAGCAAAGTCTTTCTTGGTGGCTGCAGCCACCAACATGGCATCCACAGGAGGACCTCTGCTCCAGTGTGATCTCTGTGCAGGGGGGCTCAAAATTTTGTCCGGGTGCTTGGGGATTGGCTCTACGGTGTCCGGTTCCTTCCAAGCCCTAGTGGATATGAGATCCACCAAGGGGTCGGGTGGAGGGGACACCCAAGAGGTAGATGGTCCTGCCTCGAACACCTCAAGGAATACGGACTCATCAGAGGAAGCCTTGGGGGCAGACCACCCACCCCTGATTTTGAGCATTTCCATGATGTCTCCGAAGGAGACATCCTCGGGGGGCGACCTAGGGGAGCCTTCCCCTTCATCTAAGTCCGTATCTTCGGTGAGACTCTCAGGGGAGTCTGCCTCCTCTTGCACCTCGCCTTGTGAGGAACCTCCTCGGGGGGGGGGGGGGCTGTCCGAGGAGTCCTCATGGGCTGTATCTTGTTCCACTGGAACTCCTAGAGGTGCTGAGGTAGGCTGCCCCGAGGGCCGCCAGGACCAGATGAGTGTGGGAGGGAGCCGAAGCCAGGACCGGAGGCCTGGAAGCACTCGACAGTGCCCTTTCCACCGCAGTGAAAGCCGAGGGGGAGCCGCTCTCTGACAGATCTGAGACCAGACTCCCACTCGGATCCGAAGCGGGGATTGGACCCGGCGCCGAGAACGTCGGATCTGAGGGACCAGTGTGCTCTGACCAGGATGGAGCTGAAAGCACACCGAATCCCTCGGATCCGAAGCTTGCCCACGGCTCTGAGGTCAGGTCTGACAAATTCGAGGGAGCCGTCGGAGCCGACGTGCCCAGCATGGTCGGCTCCGACCCACTCCCTACACTCAAGACACGCACACACACTACGACCAGTGGGGGCAGGGAGGAAATAATTTAAATTAAAATTTAAGCTAAGTAAGCTAAAAATAAGAAGTTTTAGCGTTTAGGGTAAACCTAACATACACACACAACCACTCAATCAGAATAAGAAGAAAAAACTGTTTTCTCACAAAATCGCCAAGAGCTCTGGAATCTAGCTGTTGCTTGAAGAGCGGCAAACTAGATCTGAGGTCAGTCAGGGTAGGCAGGGGATTATGGGTAAAGGGAGGAGCTAGGAGCTCGGATCTATGCTGTGGTAGAAGTTGCCGGCTCTGATCCGAGATCGGATCTGTATCCCAAAGGTTGCTGACAAATGAAGTTCCTACTTCAGATTTCATATTTTCAGAAATATTTCAGTACAGAAATACTTGTAAAGGAATTTGTTGCCATCATGTAAAAGCACAAGCTTCCTGATTAAAATTGTTGCTGTCACTGTATGTGTAGGTTGTACAGTTTCCAAGATGTGAACAATTATGAAAATTAAGAGCAAAATGTTCATTTCTCCTACTACAGGACCCAGGCTAATAACTTTGAGCAGTATATTTCATGATTGAATCACCATTTTCTCCCTGGGGTAGTCAATTATAGTTTTTCTGCTGTTATCCCAGCCATATTTAGAATTTTACCCTCCTCTCCAAGCATTCCTGAACTCAGCTTTTTACTTATAATGTAGCTGATGAAGAAAACTCGCTTGTAGTTTAATAGAACTATGCAGCACTTTACTCCTTCAAAACTTTGCTACAGTAACTGCAGTCTGCCGGAATAGGATAACCCTTGCACTTTCAAAGCATATGTTAGAGTACTGCTTTATATAAAATTTTAGTACTGAAAGCATAACAGACAAGTGTGCCCACCCCCCCATGGGAAAAGCTATGTAAAGTGTGCATAAAATACACTGATTACCTTCCACTACCGTGGGAGGTGCTCTTCGTTTGCTCCCAACCTTCACTTCATATCATTACTTGTATATTTAATCTTTATCTCCAAACCACTCTCTCCTTAAAGGCAAACTTCACTTTCACTCCGCTTGCATGTCTTCTCCAATTAACCTAATAGCTCTGTTAATTTTCTCTTTGCATCCTGTAAACATTAGTTCACTTACCTTCACCTAGTTCCTCCATAACTTTAACCTACTATCACCTACATTCCTAAACCCTAACTTGCCACACAGTTAATATTCAGTACTCCTCATTGTATTGACACATTTAGTATTACATTGTGGAAAAGTATGTGTGAAAGCCAGTATAAAGCTACTACTAACAGCAGATGTTCTTCGTGTTTCACTGTTGCAGTCATCACACTTGGGTTATCCTGCCAGGGTTAACCCTCAGTCGGCCTGAATGCCAGAGGCTTAGTATTTCTGTGTTGGTTGCTTTCACTCCAGGACTGACGTCAGGTCGTCAGTGGTATAAAATCAGGCAGCCGACGCCATTAAATCAGTCTTTCTTGCTGAGGAGCCCGAAGCAGAAGCAGTTCGTACGAGTGCCGGTCGGCCGCTACTTGAGTTTTCGTTTCCGAATTGAAGTTGAAGTCTTCTAAAGCCAAGTACCCTGTTGGTGATTCTTATTTCTTGCTCTAGCAGATGTCCAAAAAGTTAACAATTGTCTCTGCTGTGGAAAGCAAATACCACACAGAGGCTTCCATTCTTACTGAATAGGCCCAGACCATGACGTCCCTCGCTGTCACTTTTGTGCTTTGTTCAACACCAGAACTATACATCGTTGGGCCCTTATCGTAGCTAAATATTTTCGCTCAGTCCTTGTATTCCGATAAGGCTTCGGTAAGCCATCCGACTACCAATCTTCTGAAAAAACTTGAGGATAAAGACAGAGAAGACCGCACAGGTCCAAAACTGCCGACGATGCTTCTGCTAAGCTAGTAGTCAGTTCTCCAGTCCTCAGTGAGGTGCTTTTGCAGCCCCTGATGCCTGCTTCTGTGGATTCGCAGGCCACTACCGTGACCCGTTCAGAGTCCGGTATGCCACGAGACTCTTCGATTTAAGGATCCTGCGGATGTCTCTACCTCCGATGGGTCTGGAGCTCCTGAGCAGACACCAGCTTCCTAGGAAGTTCTTCGCACTACCGATACTCTACACAAACCGACTTTCACGTCTTCAGTTCCTTCTAAAACTACCGAGTTTCTAAGGCCCAAGAACTATGCCTAAAAAAATGACCCAAGCTCAGGCACCTGCTTCCATGCCTCAATCATGCTTAAAGTGGGGGAAGACCTTATTATGCGTATTAAGGAAAGCCAGGCTACACCTTTCAAAAGGAAAGAGACTTGTCCCCAGTAGTTTTGTCTGAGCAGGAGTCCGATGACTCAGAGGTTTCTGAATATGAAGACATGCAACCCCTGTCTGCTAATGAGGATTCTGATGCAGAGAAATCCATTCCTTCTGCCTCTCCTCCTGAGGGTTTTTCATTTGGTGAAACCCTACATACTTTAAGGGAGCATTTCCAATGGAGATGTCAGGACACTCCTCAGTCAAAAAAGAGACTCCGGGAATTCTTAGATTTACCACAGCACAGACCTTTAGCCATTCCTCATGTCCTGGATGTTGTGGATGATTTCATGGAATCCAGTTTGACTCCTGATGCCCTTCCTCCTGCTCCCAGGAAACCTGACTGGTACTACAGAGTCCCTGACTCTCTCAAATTCCTGTTCAAAATCTTACTGCTGACCCCAGAGGTACTCTCCCACAGACCAAAAGGAATTAAAGCAACTTCAGCTAAGAATCCCACCCCCTCAGGCAGTGATTCCTGAACTTTAGACAGATGGGGTAAAAAAGTATACACCTCTGCAACTCTTGCTATTAGAGCACTAACTTGTCAGTTCCACATGCTGAAATATCAGCAGCATACCATGGAACTCTTCAAACAAAAAATATCTTCCTTTCCTGCTTGTGCAGAAAATATAGAATTACAAGAGTTTATGCAATCTGCAAGCCAGGTTACTAAGCATACCTTGCAATGTGGCTTTGATGCCCTAGAAGCATCTTGCAGGGCAGCAGTCACTGGTTCTGTCCAAAAAAGGCATTCTTGGCTTAAGGAACAGACCTTGCCAGACCATGTCCAATCAAAATTATTGGACGCACCATTGAACAAAGACAATTTGTTTGGCCCCAAGGCAGAAGAGGTCTTAAAGATGGAAGAAAAAGCAAAATCTATGCAAACAGACTTTTTACAGATCCAGCCTCTGAGGTTCAGTAGGCATTGCCCTTCCAAGCACTGGTCCTTTCCGGGCCCCACCAAGTCAGCTCAGCCCTGACCCAGGGGAAGCAGACCCTCCAGACAGCAACCCCGGGGAATGTGGAGATCTAAGCAATGAAGTTCCTCCACTTCAAAAACAGTGAGTGCTAAGCCACCCCTTTATGGTAAGAACCCACAATGACTTTACACCTCCACCCCTTACCTCTGCCCACCTGCTTGTGCCCCTAGGAGGAAAACTCTCTCCTTTCATGCAAACAACTGGGCCTCTATTACCAACGACCGATGTGTCCTCAACATAGTGTCCCAGGGATACAAATTTTATTTCCACACTCTGCCAACCCCAAAGGAGTTCCCTGATCTTCCTCCAAACCAGTTGGCAGAGGCCAGTAGGGCAGGTCCTTTCACTGCTCTCCATGAGGGCAATACAGCATGTTCCTGCAGACCAGATGGGCCAAGGTTTCTATTCCAGACTCTTCCTGGTACCCAGAAAAGAGGGCACCTGGCACCCAGTCCTCTATCCATTCTAAACAACTTTCTGGTGATACCACAATTCAAAATGCTCACCCTCCAGCAGTTTTTTCCTATGCTTTCCAAGGATGCTTGGTTAGCCACCTTAGACTTAAAAAGAGGCCTACCTCCACATCTCAATCGGGGAATCTTGCAAGAAATATCTACATTTCAGGGCAGGATCTATGCACTTTCAGTTCTTTGCACTTCCCTTTGGCTAATCCACTGTTCCCAGAGTTTTCACAAAATGCCTGGCTCCAGCCATTGCTTTTTGCAGACAAAGAAATATTCATATTTACCCCTACTTACATGATTGCCTGATTCAGGCAGACGGGAAAAGCTGGTACAGCACCTGACCTTTGTAAAGGGCCTACTGACCTCCCTGGGGGTATACTATCAACGAAAAGAAATCAAAGCTAGTCCCTACACAAAGTTTTATTCCTGGGAGCAAGCCTGGACACAGCATCCCATGGCATTCCTTCCTCCAGAAAAACAAGCCTACCTGACAGCCTACTTATCTCAATTAGCCACCAGAACCCAGTTATCCGCAAGGAAAATTATGAAAACTCTAGGGTTTATGGTCGTCTGCATTCTACTCGCTCCATATGCCAGGCTGCATACGAGGAATGACAGTGGTACCTAAAAAGCCTTAGTTTCCAGGTCTTGACAGTGTTGATACCAATCATACCTATGATACCCTGTCTAAGGAAAGATTTTCTTTGGTAGGCAGCAGCATGCAACCACAACAAGGGACTTCCCTTCACACAACTCCATGCCTTTCAGACCCTCACCACAGATGCATCAGACTATGCCTGGGGTGCACACCTGGATGGCAGGTGCATTCAGGGCTGTTGGAGCCCAAATCAAATACATCTGCACATCAGCCAAAAAGTGATGCTAGCTGTTCAGCATGCCCTGACAGCTTTCAGACCTCTACTCTCCCCGGAGCCTCTAGTGATCAAAACAGACAAGATCACAGTGATGCGGTTTATCAACAAGCAGGGAGGGACTCCCTCTTATCCTCTCTGCAGGCTCATCATGACCCTTTGGCGCACGGCCTCAGCCATGCAAATATACCTTCTAGCACAATTCCTGCCATGCTCCCAAAACCCTCTGGCAGACAACTTAACTTAAGCAGGAACCTGCTAAACCACAGAATCTTCAACCTTGTAACCCAGAAATGGGGCACCCTAAAGGTGGACCTCTTTGCCTCCCACTCCAATCAGCTCAGTAAATTCTGCACCAGGGAACCT
>NC_056733.1:10115525-10236464 GCF_019279795.1 Protopterus annectens
CAGACCTACACAGCTTTATATCAAGCCAACTTCAGCATCCAAGACAAAGACTAAAACAGTTTAAGGCAAGGAAACAAATACAGCATTTTCCAGGACAGACTTCCATGCCTAAGAAACAGATGCTCAAAATGGCCGAAGACCTAATTTCTTTGATCAGGGGTTCCCATCCCCCTCCTGATAAGAGCCCCAGGCAAGACACTGAATATGATTCCTCTGATCAGGTTTCCATTTCCTCTGACTCCTCTTCAAAACAGGGATACTCTGTTCCTCCCTATGAGGATTCTGATGCTGAAGAATCTATTCCTTCAGCTTTTCCTCTTGAGGATTACTCCTTTGGGGAAACCCTGCATACCATGAGGTAGCATTTCCACTGGGAGAGCCAAGTTATTCAGAATCTAAGATAAGGCTCAGACTTTCTTTTACTACCTCAGCCCAGACCTCTTCCTATTGCACCTGTTCTAGACATTGTAGATGTATTTTCAGAGTCCGGCCTGTCTCCCGACTCTACCTCCTGCACCTGTTAAGCCAGACAGATATTACAGGGTTCCAGATTCTCATAAATTTCTATATAAAAACCCTGCTGCCGACCCAGAAACCTTTTTCTCAGGGTCCCAAAGGGGTTAAAGCCGCTACTGCAAAAAATCCTGTTCCCTCAGAGATTCAAGGGCACTGGACAGATGGGGGAAAAAAGTTTACACTTCTGCTATCTTGGCTGTAAGGGCTTGAAATTGTCAGTTTCATATGCTTAAATATCAGCAATACTTAATGTCTCTGCTAAAACAGAAAATGTTGACAAATTCTGAATGTTCTGAGAGCAAGGAAATGCAGGATTTATTGCATGTAGCTGAACAAGTGGGAAAGCATACTTTGCAATGTAGTTATCATTCACTGGAGGCCTCTTGCAGGGCCACTGTAACAGGTTCTGTGATTAGAAGGCATGCTTGGTTAAAGGAACAGACTCTGCCTGATCATGTTAAAGCAAAATTATTGGAAGCTCCATTACAGCATGATACTTTGTTTGGTGTTAAGGCAGAAGAGGTGTTGAAGAAAATGGAGGATAAAGCTAAATCTATGCAGACAGTAAAGGATTTCTTACAGGTACAGCCACCCAGATTTAGCAGGAACTGGCCTTCTAAGAATTGGTCCTTTCCTGTGTCAGACAGGCCACAAAGAGGCAGATACAGACTCCCTAGAGGCAGACAACAGCCCCAGGGCTCATACTGGCCCAAACAATGGGGTGCTTCTACCTCTAAAAGCAGAGAAGACAAATTACAGCCATTTAGGAAACAGTCCCAATGACTTCCCTCTGCCAGTGCCAAGCATTTATCTTTTGGCAGCACCCTTAGGGGGAAAGCTAGCACTTTTTTCACAAAATTGGCACATGATCACCCAGGACAAATGGGTCTTAAGTATAGTCTCTCAGGGCTACAGGTTCCACTTTCACACCCTTCCAAAGGCAAAAGGTATGCCAGACCTGCCACACAATCAATGGGCAGAGGCACAAAAACAAGTTTCATCCCTCATGGACATGAATGCTATTCAGCCAGTGCCACAACAAGAACAGGGACAAGGATTTTACTCAACTTTTCTTGGTACCAAGAAAGGACAAAGCATGGAGATCAATTCTGGACCTGTCTATTCTAAATACTTTTCTGGACGTTCCGAAATTCAAAATGTTGAATCTGTAGCAGCTTCTACCCATGCTGGGCAAGAAGGCTTGGCTTGTAACTTTGGACCTCAAAGAGGAATACCTGCATGTCCCAGTCAGACAATCTTGCAGAAGATACCTCAGATTCATAGCTGGCTCAATGCACTACCAATTCTCTGCACTGCCCTTAGGCTTATCTACTGCGCCCAGGGTCTTCACAAAATGCCTGGCACCAGTAATTGCATTTTGCAGACAAAGAGGAATTCAAATATATCCCTACTTGGACGGCTGCCTTATTCAAGCAGAGACCAAAGACATTCTACTAAAGCATCTGGCGTTTGTAAAAAAGATTACTAATTTGCCTAGGGTACACAGTAAACGAAAAGAAATCAAAACTAGTACCCTCTCGAGATAATATTCCTGGGTGCAAGCTTAAATACAACTTCCCAGATGACTTATCTCACTCCAGACAAACAAAGGCAACTGACTTCTTACTTCGAAAGCATGGCAATAAAGACCCAGTTATCTGCAAGAAAAATTCTGCAGGCTCTGGGCTACATGGCATCCTGCATTCTGCATTCTGCTAATTCGATATGCAAGATTGCATATGAGGAAACTACAATAGTATCTAAAAAGTGTTTGGACTCAACATTGCCACAGCCTGGAATCATTAATTTCCCTCATTCCCTGCCTGCAACAGGAGTTTCGATGGTGGGCACAGGCCTGTCACCACAACACGGGACAGCCATTCACTTTACCCACAGCCAGGCAAACACTAACAGATGCATCCAGATTATGCCTGGGGGGGGGGCCACATGGCAGGAAAATGTATTCAGGGCACATGGCCCGCAAGCCAAAGGCATCTTCACATCAATCAAAAAGAGATGCTAGCTGTACAAAATGCCCTGACAGCCTTCAAGGACCTACTTCATCCAGGACAGCTGCTGATAAAGACGGACAACACCACAGTCATGTGGTACATAAACAAGCAGGGGGGCAGACACTCCTACCCCCTCTGCAGATAAGCTATGATTTTGTGGAACACCGCATTGAATTACCAAGTGCACCTGCAAGCACAATTCCTGCCAGGAAAAACAAATGCTCTGGCAGACTGACTAAGCATAAACGTCATGGACCCTCATGAGTGGAAACTAGATCCACACATCTTCAACATAACAAGGAAATGGGGATGCCCAGGCATAGATCTTTTTGCCTCCCCTCACAACTGCCAACTTCAGAGATTCTGCACAAGGACTTATCACAAACAAGCATGGAAAGTGGATGCTTTGTCATTCAGGTGGAACAACCTTACAGTATATGCCTTTCCTCCACTGCCTCTCCTCCCCAAGGTACTCCTAAAGGTCAGACAACAGAAGCCACAAATTAAATTATACGGATTGCCCCGGATTGGCCATGCCAACACTGGTACCTAATCTTAAGGAACTTGTCTCAAGGGCCAGCCTGGACATTGCCTCAAAGTCCTAATTTACTGACCCAACAGAACAATCAGATCCTGCACAGCCAACTCAGAACCCTAAATCTAGCTGCATGGCAGATAGTGTAACTTTTCAGAATACACTTCTCTCTAAAGCGGTTATAGATGTTATTTTCGGAGGCCAGGTGGCCCAGCACCAGAAAATCTTGTGCAGAAAAATGGAAGAGATTCTATGCTTGGAACCAGGCACAAGGAACTGACACGCTTGTTCCAAATATTCCTCAGATTTTACAATATCTAACTGAGATGCTGGACAAAGGCCTATCCTTCTCATCAATTAAGATCCATGCCTCTGCCATTTCAGCTCATTACAATATGGACCCACCTATTTTTTCACATCCATTACTTGGGCAGTACCTCAGCGGGGCCAAAAACATAAGACCTCCAAGGAGAGCACCAATACCTGCATGGGACCTCAATTTTGTCTTGGAAAAACTCGCACTGCCTCCTTTTGAGCCAGCCAATACAGCCGAGATAAAATTCTTATGGAAAACAGCTCTGCTCTTGGCAATAACTTCAGCAAGAAGAGTCTCAAGTTACAGGCATTAATGGCTGTGGAACCTTTTGTTATCTTCCATCCAGACAGTATTTTTCTAACGACAAACCCAACATTTATGCCTAAGGTAGTGTCCATTGTGGCTCTTAACCAAACCATTCATTTGCCTACTTTTTACCCAAACCCACAGAATAAAGGGGAGAGACTTCTGCATTCTTTGGACATACATAGACAGCTACGCTTCTACTTGGACAAAACTAAAGCTTTCAGAAAGACTGAGCAACTTTTAGTGGCATATGCTGCAGGATCACAAGGAAAGGCTATCTCAATGCAGACCATTTCAAAATGGAAGGACACTGCATTCGTTTCTGCTATTCACAACATGGCAAATCAGTGCCTAAGGGCATTAGACCACATTCTACCAGGGCAGCAGCCACCTCAGCAGCCTTCCTCACAGTACCACCAACCAAGGATATTTTGGAGGCTGCAACTTGGACTTCAGTGCACACTTTTACTAAGGACTACCACTTACCTCTTTACTCTACTCTAAATCCAGAGCAGGCTTTGCCACTGCAGTTCTGCAGGGCCTTGTAGCCTTTCCTAATTCTATTTAGACCCAGCCGCCCAACCTCAGTTTTGGGATTTAACCCAAGCGTAATGACTGCAACAGTGAAACACGAACATAGTACAGTTGTGTACCAATCATAAATGTAGATGTTAGAGTGTATTCACTGTTGCAGTCCAGGGACTTATCTGTACTTCTCTATTCTATACAACCTTTGTGGTGTATTTGCTTGTAGATGAAGGTATTTATTATAGTGCATACTTTTATAAGCAATGTGTTTTAGCGTACCCTTTTGGGGGCACCTGACATCTGGGGCAAGAAAAACTGAAGAAAATGGCTTCGGCTGCATCTTTTATACCCCTGGCGCACTGACTTCAGGGAAGAGGCGACTGCAACCGATGCCGGACCAGGACTTTGGAATTCAGGCCAACTGTGGGTAGCCTGCCAGCAGGATTACTCAAGTGTAATGACTGCAACAGTGAATACACTCTAACATCTCCATTTATGGTAGGTACACAACTGTACTTTTGCCATCCAGTTGTCCATGAATTGGGTTACGGAGAAGCCTGTTCCATAGATGAGGTAGTCTCTTCTCTCTAGCAAAACTTTCCTGTGATCTAAATAAGACCCCAAGTCTTTAGAACGGGTAGTCTTGGTGCAGTTTGTTTTGTGGAGATGCAGGAGGCCCATCAGAGTGGGAATCTGACAATGCCTTGCATGCCAGGCATAGATCTCCCCTCAAAAGCATGTAGGAGACAGAATACAGGGATAGGACCTCGAGGTGCTTTGCATAGGATGTTTTACTTGCGCCCTGTATTCTTTTAGTGCGGAACCTCTGGATGTTAGTTATTTGATATGCCTGGTTAGATACATACTGATGCCAAAATCATGGCCTCAAGCTAATCGCAAAAAATGTGTATACCATTTGGCAGAAACACTGCCCCTAGTGATTACTACATCAATGGCAAACCCTTAAACACACAACCTGATGTGAGAGACCAGGGTAATCAGGTTGATTAATCTCGGATTCGACCTTCATGTAGCGGCAATGGACAGAAAAGCCTTTTACTTGGTTTATCTCACAAGTAAAGGGATTGCATCCAGAAAAAGTTATTACCTCTCTCTACTCCCTAATTAGACCAATAATTGAGTGTAATCCCCCATTTGGTGTGTAGCTCTTCAAACATCTGCACCAGCTGGAAAGGCCACAGAAATGCTTCACAAAGAGAATCCTTAGCCTCCAACACCTGTCCTATATGGACAGGCTGAAATCATTATCACTCTATCAGACCGATTACCCTGAGGTGATGCGTGCCTCGCCTACAAGGCAATCTCAGACCCTGCCCTATTAGAGATGCTCCATATCCGTAAGTCTAACTCCCGCGCATTACCCACTCAAAAGGCCTGAATCTAATATGCGACATCAACAAAACCTGCTGGAGAGACAGGTTTGTCTCCCAGAGGCTGCCTCGTCTCTGGAGTAGAGTTTCCATACACGTCAAACAGAATACCTCAATGACCCTCTTCAAGCGCAACCTTGATGAGTAGATGGGAAACCACAAGTTTGTCCTAGGAGTTCCATCTGTGTCCCTCAATGACAGGGGCGACAAGTGCTGACTGAAGTTTCTTTTTGGGTATAAACTCTTGGCTAGGCTTGTAAGGGCCCTAGGGCCATTAGCATAGTAACCACTTATGAAGAACAGAAGCCAAAAGAATTCTAAATGTGTTGTGAAATAAATAAATGGTATTAAAAAGGTGCAAAGAGCAGTGTGTTCAGCAAAATTCTTTTTGACAACTGTAGAAGTCAGTGTACTCGTAGCCTTTTCATTAGTACTGTAGTATGCCTTTTTACTTATTTGCATATGTTTACTGGAATAGCCCAGCTGGGCACAAGGCCCTTTTAAAGTGGCGGCCCAGGGAGAAAAGCTTTACAATTTGTGTACATCAAGTTTACAAAAGGGTACAGTAAGAGGAGTGGAAGTCTAATAAAAACATAAACAACTGTAACCATCAGTTAATGGTTAGAAGGCCAAATGTGCATGTTATGGTAATGAGTAGATAGTCTTGACAGTTAAACCAAAGCGATAAGAAGTATAATGTCTGCAACTTATTCTCTCCAAGTTTGCACTGTAACTTAGAATGGGTGGAGCCCAAGCCTTTTGACAGAATCAAATTATGTCCTCCCATTATAAACAAATGTTCATATCTCTGGAACCATAGGGTTATATAAACGGCAAACCATTCAGCACAAACTGTATTATAGTGGTAGTATTCTTTAGGTTATAGGTCTTAAACTGAATTTTCTAAGTCACAGTAACTACAGTGGAAATAGTGTACACACCCCTGTTAAAATGCCAGGTTTTTGTGATGTAAAAAGAGACAACAGTAAATAATTTCAAAACTTTTCCCACCTTTAATGTGACCTATAACCTGTACAAAATGAAAAACAAGAATCTGTTAGGGGAAAAAATAAAAAAAGTACAATAAGCTGGTTGCATAAGTGTGCACACCCTTGCACAAATACTTTATTGAAGATGAAGTATTTAGGAGTCTGGATTAAAGCTGCTTCTGTTTATGGATACTAAGTATATGTGGGAAGAGACTAAACAAAAAATACAAAAACTGAGATACTGGAAGCTGTTGCTTATTGATATGGATGATGAGATGCAAGCAGTGAAAATGTTTTAGTCCCGTTAGTTTTTTTTATATGCAGGTCAAGCTTATTTTTATCAACCAGAGAAGTGGACAGTAATTAAGAGTTGAAGGAATATATCTGGGGGGGGGAGGGGGAGGGCGCAAGTTAAGTGGGGTAAGTTGGTCCTCTCAATAGAACAAGGTGGTTTGAGGATTACTTGATTTTAAAGGGATATTTTAGAACTGCTCCGTCAATGCTTGTATAATAAAGTAGAAGGTAATAATTCAAAATGGAAAGGAATTGTAATGAAGTGGGGGGGTCAAGAATCAAGGAGAGAGTGGGAATTTGGATGCAGATACTTATGGAAAATACCACCATACAGAATATTATATTTATAAATATGCAGAAAGTATTCTGAGAACTAAGCCAACACAGGAATGAAGAAAGGAATTTTTGCTGATAGGGATGACTACAAGTATGGGTACAGAAAATAGACAATAGGGGGATGAACTGTACTAAAGAAAACTGTCACAGGAACCCATGTATTGAGAACAAATAACTAGTGAGGGAAGGGAAATAGTGGAATGAGGCCAAGACTAAGTTTGGACTGCACATTTTTAGACTGCCTTCCTTATCAGGAATTGATCTCTGAGTGTAGGCAAAGAGATGGTGATAGGAGATTGAGTGCCTGGTAGAGTTTTTAGTCTAATCTAGAACGAAGCTTTGGTTAAAATGGGTAAATTAGTAAGACATATAAAATGTTGCGTGATAATTTAGAAAATTTTGGGAAGACTGGAAAAGCAGTGTACAAGGAAACAATGAGATGACATGTGTATGACTCCCAAGTATGCAACAAAGTCTAGAAAGTTTAGGATTTTTGCATGGAAGTATTTGCATGGGTATTTTTTATACCCCAAGCGGGGTCCAAGGAATTTTTCGAGTAGATTGTAAATGTTGGATGTGTGATGGGGAAGAAAGAGGTAACTAGGAACATATTTTTTGGGAGTGTAATCCGTTGGCAAATTTAATTCCCTAGAGAGTACTGTCAGAAATATTGGGTGAGCAAATGGCATTAAGTAAGGAAATGATTTTTGAGCTGGGACACAGGATCTGAATTGCCACAACATAGTAAAGCTTTGTTAAGTTTAATTCTGTTTGAGAAGTGATTACTAGAAAATGGAGATCAAAATCTAAACCAACTGTACTTGAAGTATTGAATATTGTAAAAGAGGTGAAAGAATTAAGAGGGATCTTTAGAAAAGGGAAGGAGCAAGTTGCGTAGAGATAAAATGAAATTTGTGGGAAGATGCATGCTGAATAATGTTCAGGAAGAGTGAGGTTTGAGAAGGCAGGCATTGAACAGTTTATGTAATTTTGGAATGAGAGAGAGAAAATGTGTGTAATATGTGTACATGGAAAAACATGGTAATGTGGTTTGTTTTTCTATGCAGGTTTGCCTATGTCTTAAAAATGATACAATAAAAGCATTTAAAAAAATGATGGTGAGTTATGGGAAACCTGACATTCCTTGGGGTATTCATATTGGTATGGAGAGGGAGGCATGTCTCAGATGAGTCAGATTTAAGCTTTTTAGTATGTGTTCACGATTGTGAACAGTACAGAGGTATGAAACTAGCTACACCGCATGAAGGTGCTAGTGAGGGTGACAAACAAATGTACATAGAAGGTAAGATGGGAGATGAGCAGCTCAGATTTGCATCAGGGTGCAGCAAAACGGGTAACCGAGAAGAAGCTTGAGATGAGGAGAGTCTAACTGGGCATTGCAAGACTTGGAGAAAGCTGGTTTGAGCAGTTTTGCAGTGGTTCAAAGTCAGGGAAGCATTGCTAAAATTAGTGTAGGCTGTGTATAAGGACCCAAAGGCACAAGCACAATGTCCAGACTCAGAAAATTCCCCAGTGGGCGTACATTCGAGTTCAGCTTGGAGTCCCACTGCTGTTGATACTGGTAATGGACTACAGTTATTAAATGGGTCAGAAAGGGACAGATCAACAAAGATGCTGTATGCAGATGATGCAACATTGCAAGCAGACTTTGAACAAGATTTTTAGCTAATGGAATGTCAAACTCGAACACTTGGAATAAAAGACTACAAAACCTGTCCATTTTTATGGCAGCAAATTGGGTAAATCAGTCTTGAAAATTGAGATACAAGGAAAAATAATGCAACAGTTTTATAGCTTTAGGTATTTGGGAGGGGTGGTTGAGGCAAAAGGAAGTCTGAGTATGGAGGTCAAAGGTAGAATCTGATACGCTGCAACCAACTGATAGAGCGAGACAAGGGTGAATATGCGAAAGAATTGGTATGACCAGTACTACTGTATGGTATAGAAACCAAATTTGCAGATGACTGCAAACGAGGAGCTGTAATTGAAACTCCTAACGATGTGGACATCCTACAAAAGGGCCTCACTGAGACAGATGCCTGGTGTCAAAGACATGGTCTCAAGCTCAGTGCCAAAAAGTGCATTGTCATCCCCTTTGGTAAAAATTCTGTACCCATGAACTACCACATAGGCGGTAGTCTACTTAACACCGAAAGTGTGATGAGACCTTCGGACACAGGTGGACAGTAGTCTCTCCTTTGATAATCACATTGCCAAAGTGGTCAGGAAATCCTTCTACGTGGCACACGTCATCACAAAAGGTTTCTCATCCAGAAAGAGGTCATTGTTCCCCTCTACTATCACTCATTAGACCCATTATAGAGTACAACGCCCCTTTTGGTATGTACCTCACAAGACATCTGCAACAACTGGAAAGGCCGCAAAAAAATACCTCACAAAGAGGATTACTGGCCTCGAACAGATGCCTTACGCAGACCGTCTCAAAAAACTCCAGCTTTACTCCGTCGCATATCACCTACTCCAGAGGCGATCACTGCCTAACATACAAAGCTATGTCAAACCCAGAGCTGTTGGACATGCTCCACTTAAAGAAATCCCAATCCTTCCAAGCTACACGCTCTAGGGACCTAAACCTTGTCACCACAATAAACAGAACATGCTGGAGGGATAGATTCCTGTCCCAGAGTCTTCCCAAACTCTGGAACAGACTACCTATCTATGTCAAACAGAGCTCCTCATTAGCACTCTTCAAGAAAAATCTTGATTGGATGGGTAATAGGAAATTCACCCCAGGGATCACTTCTGTGGTTCTGCTTGACAGGGGCACAGGAAAATAATTTTCTTGGGTGGCGAAAGCCAGTGTACATTTTTGGCTAGGCTTGTATAGGCCCTAGGGCCAATAGCCTAGTACCTACCTATGAACCAGAGGAAGCTAGAGTTGAGTTGATTGGAAGATGACCCTGAAACGGGTGGTAGGATGCATATTCTGGGTCGGACAAAAATGACGGCTGAGCAAAAGCTAAAGTAGCTCCACTTGCAGTAAAGGTCAAAGAACAGGTTACAGTAGTTTGGGCACATGTGCAGAAAGGCAGAAGATGAGTTGGTGACATTTTTGGAGAGAGAGGAAGAAGGCAAAAGGAAATGGGGGCTTTCAGCCCAGTAATGGATTGTATGTGAGAATACCTGCAACAGTTAGGCATGACCTGTGAAGGTAGGAAAGTGACTGAATCCAGAGAAGTGGTTACAGTTAACATGACACCTTTACTCCACCTAGAAGACTTGAATGGGGGGGGGGGTGTGATGGTGATTTCAGGTACTGCATGAATCTTGTCCACCCTTCCATGCAACCTTTTGGCTTCTCCTAGTAATGGTTTTAGCATAACACATGAATTTTTAGGTATACGAGTATATTGGGTTGGGCTGTTATAACTTTTCTTAGTAGCATTCCTGTGCCAGGTATAATATCTGACTTTGCTTTTGATCACCTGAAAGTGGTCATGGTGTGGGTAATACCAAAATGAAAAAGTTAGTGGTTCTCTACTCCAGGAATGTGGGTGAGTTTGATCCTTTAAACTTTAATTATGTAGTGTTATAGCCAGGCACTTGTAAGATGTACCCCTTATGTCCATTGCTGCACTATGTTTTGTTGCTGAGGCCTTAATAACATGTAAAGTATCACTCTACAGATAAGATGATGTGTGAAAATGACCAACATGGCCTAGATCACTTTACACAGCAAAGCTGTAGTGCCCCATAGAACTGTGGACTGTGTCTCAGCTGTCTAAGTGATCTTGGAAACTTTGTAAAGTGAGAGAATAAGTAATTCAGTACTCTGTCGAAATAAATTTGGGTACAACAGCTCCTGTGTGTTAACGGTCCGTAAGTGTCCTTCCTTATAACTGTTGCAGTGTTTAGTCTTTGGGTATCCTGCTGAGGATAGACAAACATCTGGCAAGTTTACCAAACCCATTACACTTTCCAGACATTGCCAGAAGTATGTCATACTTGCAAGGCATAATGTACATATGTGAAGATTAATGTCTCATCCTGTGATCAACTTTGCTGTTGGTCTGAATGACCCAATTAAATTCGGTCTACAAGCCATTCACCAAGTTGGTTCAGCTGCTGATTCATCTTAAGATAAATGTCTCATTCGAGTAGTTTCCTTTTCTTTTTTGCTTTAGTTTACATATCCAGGAGGGGAAAATGTGTGTGGGGGACAGATTCCCCATAAATAGAGTCTTTTTTGTTTTGATGTTACTCACCATTATATGTAGTATGAGATTTGTCCCCAAGACACTCCACAGTTGTCTGTTGTCTCTTTCCATTTATTTGGAGAACCAGCAGATGAAGCTTTTGGCTCGGGGTACTATGGCTGAATCCACCAGCCCTGATGTTCAGCTGCCATTTAAGAAAGCCAAAAATGCATGTACTGACTCTGCTGCTGTCTAGCCTCCACCGAATGTTTCAAATTGGTTGGATGAGCCCGAAGACTGTCCAGTGCCAAGATCTGCTCTCTCTGACGTGACCAAGTTGGAGACTGACACAGCTGTCTACCCGCATGTCCACTGAGGCTGCAGATGTGGAGGGGGATCCATGGCTGATTATACCGGAGGGGCCTCAGGGGTTTCTCCAAACACTTGTTAAGAAAGAGGTGCCCGGTACCCTTATTGAATCTAGGCAGGGGTCTAAACCTCCTAGATTTGTTAAAGCTGTTCCTTTAAAACAAGAAGCATAAGGATTCCTCACAAAAAATGGCAGGATTTTACTCTTGGGGGAGGGGCTATTTGTTTTTTGGCTCTTAAGCCCCCTCCAGGATCATCTGTTCTTGCTTCTGTTCCCTGCTCTTTCTGAGCTTCCTAGGGACTCTTCATCTGAAGAGTTAGACATAGTCATTGGCTTACTGTTCTCAGATCCACTGTGTTCTTGCCTTGGGGTCTGAAGAAGAGGATTCACTTTCTCTGATATGGTGGTTTGTACGATGGAACATTTTAATTAGGATTGTTCCCGGATTTCTGATATTCAACAAGTTATTATGGACTCTTGCAAATGTTCCTCATCCTTCTGCAGTCCTTCCGATCCTGGATGTCCTTTTTCATACTTTAACTGCAGCTTCTCAGGCCCTTGATTCTCAACCATCTTGCCCATAAGAAGCCAGACAAGTTCTGCAAAGTCCCTGAAGCTCAAATGTTTTTGTATAAAAAGCCCTTACTCTGATCTGTCATTTTTGTGGCCACTTTTTTTTTAAACCATCCAAGTTGATATACTCTTCTAAGCTTTCTCCTTCTAATAAGGACAGCAGTGCCATGGTTAGGTATGGTAAAAAGTATATACTTTAGCTACCTTAGCTTTCAAAGCTTTTACTTACCAGACTCAAATGACTAGGTATGTCCTGGCTCTTCTCTCTAAACTTGGGTGCATTCTGGCTGATGCGCTTGATTCAGAGTGTAAGGAGCTCTGCCTCTGAGGTGGCTCACCATTCCATTACATGCAGTTATGCTGCTGATTCCTCTTCTAGGGCAGCTGGTTGTGGATCTCTAACGTGTAGATATTTTTGTTTGTGCTTCAAGGCTTTGCCTAAAGACAGCAAGACCAAATTATTAGATTCTCTTAGACAAGCAGAATCTCTTTGGTACTGCTGCTGCTAAATTAAGACCCTTCAGGATAAAGGGTAATGTTATGCAGGATCTAAAAGCATCTGATGTCCACTTCATTCTTCATCAATGATGGGTCCCTGGATCCAGTCTCTGATCAGACTCTGCCACTTAACAAGATTAATGACCTGAGCCTCGGGCTCCTCCCTCTCCCATAATGCTCACGTCTCCCCTAACTCCTCAGATCCTGTTTGTCTCCTTCTAGCACAGACACTATTCCATTGTCTCAAGCAGATTAGTGTGTATTCCTTTTCTTTGGTCAACATTTCTATCTAGTTTCTCTAAATTGCTGATGGATTCTTCTATCTTACCTAATCTTTCCTTCTGTTTAGTTTGTAAGTTAGTAGCGCAAGGTAGTAGGTTAGATTTTTGCAGGTATTTGGGTTTCACCTCTCCCTGTCCTACATGCTTAACGTCTCTGTAAGCTGTCCTTGGGTCCTTTTTTTGGGCTGCTCTTTCCTATTACTTTCCCTGTATCTTTGCTTTGTAGTTCTCTTTTTAGTCTAAAGAGAGTTGCGTTCTCGTGATTCCATGTGTGTTTCGGCATGTCTGAGAAGCTAACAGGATTTAAAAGATGCATCTCTTGTGGGCACAATTCAGTTGTCATGGGCCCAGGGCACCTAGAGGCATATTGTAGTATTTGTGCAGCCTTTGACCCTCATACCCTGTCTGTTCATAGAAACAAGCTTGATAGTCTCTTACTGGCTTCTGGGGCTCAAACCCTTGTCTCCTCTGTCTCCTTCCTAAGGAGGTGAAGAAGTGTATCTCCTCGGAATCTCTGGGGGCTACGTCCTGTGTGCCAGAGAAGAGACCTATATTGTCAGATCCAGCTACCTCTGATCCTACATAATATCCAGCCTTCATCAGATCCTAAATGTTCTTGGATCCAATGAAACAATGACTGCCTAAGACTGCTCCTCAGATCTAAACTTTATCGGAGCCTAACACATTGGATCAGAGTGCCCCTTCGGATCCATTTGACATAATACAGGTATGCAGCTTACAGTCCCCAAGCAAGTCCTCCTTTGATCCCAAGCCCTCACGCAGCTCAGTCTCTTAGCAAGTCCTCCTTGGGTCCCAAGCCCTCAGATTGATGGTCTCGGAGCCATATGCCAGTTTGGAGCAAATCACTGTCCCAGCTCTGACTGCACTGACCAGCCAGTCTCCTGAAAAATCGTCTCACTCCTCAGCCCCTTCTAGATCCTTTTGGCTATCCCATTTATGTATGGACAGGATGATGTAAAGTTTCATCAAGGCTTAGATACAGCTGGGGATTCTTCGGTCTCCTTCCCATCCTGGATCCATGAGAGCTCCTACTGCCGTAGCACAAATTCCTCTTCCAATTTGACCAATCACTTCTGAACTCCAGGATCTGGAGTACCAGAAGCCATCATATGAGCAGAGGATATACCTTTCCTCGACTCCAGCAGTGTCCCAGACCAGCTTTGCCTTTGCAGCAGAGTGGGTCCCGGACTTAAGATGCTGGTGATGACTCCGTGGGGCTGACCTCGGCTGTGATCTTGTCTGATCCAGCTTTCCTCTTTGGGGCTTTGGCCCCCAACAATTTGGGTCCAGTTTTATCCAAAGGCACTGCCTCTGGGCTTGACTCTGCCTTTCTCTTTTGACGTCTTTGGCACGGGGGGGGTAAAGTTCCCCCAGGTGTGTCTACTTTCAGATAGCAGAGAGGACCTTTCTCCAGGGTTTGAGATGAGTCCCCCCCCCCCCCTTAGATTCTATCCAATTGCCAGCTGATCAGTTTTGGGTGCATTCATCATGTCTGTAGTCAGGCCCTCCAGGAGAGTCTCTAGGCCCATTCCTCTGCAGAGGATTTCCCTTCTCCTTCAGTTACCCAACGGGGAAGTTCCTCTAAAGAGACTTTGCAAGAGGAAGCACTTTGACTCCCCTTTGGAGTCATTGACCAAAGATGATGCTTACTTTGAGGGGAAGGGTCCCTCTATCACCACCTGATGACATCTCCTTCGGCGATATTTTAGAGATCCTAAAACAGAAGGATGGATGGTCATCCCAGCCCCCAGTAGCTTTTGTACTGTCAAGAGTGAAGAATACTGCAACAGTGATGGGGAAGGACATGGTGTAAGATAACAGTAGATGTGCTACTTCTCACTACTGCAGTATTCTGTCCCTCCCTCCAACCCCCCGTTACATTATGTTGCTGGCCTCCTGACGGATTTTTTTTTTATTGTATTCTTTCCTCACCCCCTTTCAGTTCTGATGATCACTCCCATATCATGTATATGTACCTTTCACCTTGCACAATAGGCATGTCTGACATGTGGAGCCTGGAAGGTGTAAAGGCTTTGGTATGCTGGCCAGATGTTCAGCTATCTTTGACAGGATATCCGAAGAGTGAGTACTTCAACAGTGAGAAGTAGGACATGTACTGTTATGGTAAGATCTTGTAGAACTGTTCTTTCTCGAATAGTACTACAAAATACTAGAGCACAAGGATTGTAAGCAAGGAACCAAACTTGTAAAAAAAACACTCCCAGGTAAGAACTGTCCGCTCACCACTAATAGTCCAAGCACAGTGAAGTTTATTCTGCAATTCTTCAACAAAAAATTCAAGATATTTAATTATACAGGTTATCAAGTCAAAGATGCACATTTTACCCTGTTTGAGAAGGGATTTAAATTTGTTCCAGTGAGGAAACCAGGATTAGCACAAGTACTTATTGAACTGAAATTATACACAAGAAAATTAAACTTACAATTCTATTTTAAGCAGACAAAGAATGAAGATAATATGAAGAAGTATTTTGAAGAAAATGTTTGTTTAATCCCCCATTAAACCCAGTGATGGCACATTATGAGAATGTGTATAAAGGAAATTTGTAAAGAATACCAGGGTTATAAGGAAGAATTTTTAACCTGACTAGAGGAGAAAAAATTCTATTAAATGAATTAAGAGAGTCCAAATCAATACGGGTGATGAAGCCGGATAAGGGAGGGAAAATAGTATTAGTAGAAACAATAGATTATATAAACGAGATTACTAATATGTTACAGGATACAGATAAATATTCAATAGCCTCTAGAAATTGTCAATATGGCTCAAGAGATTACAGATGGATTTGGAGGACAGCTTAATGCAGGGAGTTATTAATGAAGAAGTATTTAACTTCCTACAGAATCAATATACTTTTGTTCTGACAGTATTCGGCATACCCAAGATACACAAGGATATTCTTCACCCGCCATACAGATTGATTATAGCTGCCCAAAGTAGTTCAACATACCCACTTGGTGTATTTATAGATAGATTATTGAAAGATATTTTACAGAAGATTGATTATGTGGTAAGATTAATGGGATTTTTTGTAATTCTGATAAAACAGGAAATATTATACAGATTTGTACTGTTTTTTCAACTATTGATGTTGACCTTTTTGGATCTATCCCCCATGAATTGGGACTGGAATTATTCCACAAAGCATTACTGGAATATAGTAATTTGAGTGCTTCTATGATCAATTTTGTCATGCAAATGATGGAATGGGTATTAAAAAAAATTTTTTTTTGTTCGAAGAAGAATATTACAGGCAATTGAAAGGGGTGGCAATTGGGGTCAAGTTGCACCCCCATTTTTGCTAATTTAGTTTTTTGTATGTGGGAGAAGAAATACATCTTTGGTACTGAATCTTCCAAAGATTGGATACTATACACCCATTATTTGAACGACATGTTTATCTTATGGAGTGTAGATTCAGAGAAAGTATTGAAATTTGAGAGTTTTATTAATAATATATGTGAATATTTCCGATTTACACATGCTTACAAAAATGACTATTTTGATGCAAGGTTAACTAAAAATATTAATCCGAACTGTTTTGAATCTACGGTTCATAGGAAACCTACATATTCTAACAGTTTCTTGAGATTTGAAAGCCAACACCCATTCTATATTAAGAGAAATCTTGCAAGAGGCCAGATGATTAGAGGGAAGGGTTAACAAAAGAATTGACTTTGTTGACCCAAATGTTTAGAAATGGGGGATACCCCATGGAATGGATGGAGAAATTCAAAGAAGAGGTTACAATAGGATGGGGTAATAAATTTGTTCCCCTGTTAGGACAAAAACAAGTTGTTAATGTCCCGGATGGTAACCAGATACAAAAATATACACATTCTGTGGTTATAGAATTTAGTTCATTGGGTAGGGAGGTACAAAAAATCCTCACCAAGAACTGGGTGATATTGGAAGGAAATGAAGAGTTTACCCACTTGTTAGGTACACGCCCACTGTTTACAAATAGAGTGGGGAAAAATATGAAATACTTATTAGTGCATAAAAAACGGTTAAGTACATTTAAACCACTAAAATGTGGTAGGTGTAACCAATGTTCACTAATTTTAAATAGTGAATATAAATTAGGAGAAAAGAAACCCACTATTAAGACGGTTGGTGGCAATTGTCAAACGAGGGGTTATATACATTGCTATATGTCAAAGTTGTTTCAACTTCTATGTGTGGAAAACAGAAAGATCCCTTAGACAAAGAATTTATGAACACACACATGCTATGGAAACAAAGAATAAAAACAAAGAATAAAAACAATGCCTTTTTTAAACATTCAGAAATATGTCAGAATTTTACTAGTTTTAAGTTCTGTATACTGGAGATAGTTAAAAGGAATATTAGAGGAGTTGACTGGGGGAATGAGTTGGACACTAGGGAACTGCATTGGCAGTTGACCTTAAATGCGACAGAAGTCCCAGGTATTAATGAGTATTTATCCCTTCGGCCAGTTTTAAAACAGAGAGCTAGAAAATTGTAACTCAAAATGTGAGTTATGTAATTTTTAGCCCCTATATATAGTATTTTTCTAGGTATATATTGTATGTGAATTATTGTTTTGCAAATATATTTTCTGGGTAGATGCTTTTAATGAATTTTAGAGGACTGTTTGTAAATGTTAATTAGATAGTAATTAGGTATACAAGAGTATATAAGAGTTAAGAAGAGGGAAATACGATAGTCTGGAATGGTTACAGACGAAAGCGTTTACTTCACTACTTTTGGGATTGAGTTTCTTCACCTTTGCTGTGAATTTTTTTGTTGAATTGCAGAATAAACTTCATTGTGCTTGGACTATTAGTGGTGAGTGGACAGTTCTTACCTGGGATTGTTTTTTTACAAGTTTGCTTTCTCGAATAGTGTTTGAAAGCTCCTTAAACTTAACTCCCCCTTCTCCCTTCCCTCATTTTAGCATTTTAGCGATTGTGACATTCAAGCATAATTAAGTATGTATTTTTCTTTTTTTTTTTTTTTACTCAGAGCTGTATCGGATGTTTAAAATGAAGATTTTTCATACTGTCATTTTGATTGTTACCTTCACCCAACAGGCTAGCTCAATAGACCTTTACATACGAATTGCTTGGTATCTAAGTTATCCTCACTTGATACTGCAGCTATCAACTCTGCTAGGAACATCAGAACATCAAGCACTGATGTGTAAGGAACCACTTGTAGTATTCCACAAGTAAGTACAGACGTTCCTGGAGTAAAAAGCTGGCTGTGTTAAGGTTCATAGTACTATGAACACTGACACATCTGTCTATCTTAGGGGATCAACATGTAGACCCTTTTGGAGGCAGGTACTTAACATTGGTACATGTTTTCAAAACACAACAAATTGGATATTTAGGGCAAAGCTTGGTTTTGCTAAGGCCATACTACAGGGATTGCTGCAACCCAATCACTCAAATATGATCTCCTTTCCTTCATGTTAAAGATCTAAGAATCCTCTCAGTTGTAAAGATTACTGCTACTGTTTTACTGTCTTATACAGTTGTACTTTGTTAGGCATGTAATCTTTCGATGTTTTGTGGTGAAGACCGCAATCTGTTCAGTGTGAAATTCTGCATTAAGCCAAAATGTGCCAGATATCTGTGGTGGTGTGCCTTGGACAACATATTTTCATGTTTATCAGAGTTTGATTCATCCACTGTTAGGGATTTGCTACCTTTAGCTTTCTCTTAAGTCATGTAATATGTTGCATTATATTAACTGGCACTTTTTTTTCCCTTCTGTTCAGGTGCCTCCCCGTGCGGAAGAAATTACCATTCCAGCTGATGTCACTCCAGAGAGAGTACCAACGCATATAGTAGATTATTCAGGTGTGCTTGGTTGCTGTTTTTCTAAGTGTCATTTGCTGTTTTAATGTGCATTGATGCAGCTTACAATAGACTACTCCTGCCCCCTAACTTTTTTAAAAACATTTTCATAAAGATTCTAGATTTGTAATTGCCGCTTTTCTGTTTGACATTTGCACTCATTCGCTGTCTCTCTCTCTCTCTCTCTCTTATGTCTGTTACATCTCTAAGCTTGCCTTTTTTGGTAAGCTTGTGTCCGTGCAATGCGAGTACTATCCAATAGCAAATGATCTCAAGCATCCATTTCATTCTCTTTCACGTGTGTGCTATAGCACTCAGACGACCCTTCCATCAGTGATCAACTATATTATCATGGCTAGAGACCAGCAATGATTGTTTACTTCTGGATCAGTCAGCAGCTTTTAACACGGTCAGTTATGGCATCTTGATTGAACAAGAGATCTTAATGTGGCTGCTTTTGCATTGTGATAATGAAGTTTGTCTCGTACTTTTCTGGCTATATATAAAAGGTATGGTAAGATATTTACGCTTCTTCTCTATACCCATTTTAACTTGCACAGTGCTTGATCTTGGTTCCTGTTTTGCTCTGTTCATGGTTTACATGTCTCCATTATGAGGACTGGTGGGGGGGGGGGGTGCAGCATACCACTACCATACCGTTAATACCTCTGTGTTCCTCAGAAAGAAGTGCGAAGTGTGTATACCCTTGCTGAAGTGAAGGAGGTTATCCATTCATGGCTTACTTACAATCCTTTGAAATTGCATGTCTCCAAAAAGTAAGGCAGTGGCTGTCCATGCTACCTTACGTTAAAAAGCTACAATTCGCACCCTTTATCTGTAACTGCCTTTTTAAGTATTCTAGTTCCAGCTTCTGTGTTACATGCACACACTAATATTTGGCAGGTTGACCTTTTATATACGGTTGTTGTCATATCCAGTTGAGCCTATGTCCCATCTTACAAAATCCCTTGTTCCACTGAAAGTCCTGTAACAAAAAAAACAAACACACTTCCAATGTTCCCCAAAAACTCACCAAGTTATTATTAACCCAAAACTATGGCTGTTTGCGCTACCTTGAGAGTCCCTTTCTATAATAGCATCATATATGGAGTTAATAAGTCAGTTTCACAACAAGGGTTGTTTTTTTGAGTGAATCTGGGCTGTCAGCTGACACTTTAAAGTACCTACAGCTGTCAAAGCTTCATATTTCCACCCAAGGAACATATCCAGGATCAAATACCCATTACTGCAAGCTGATCTTTTTGATAGCAATTCATATTCTGGGCCTTTCCAGTACTTAATTACTGTAACACCTATCTGGAACTGCCGACAGAGCATGAAAGTCTGTAGCTGGTGCTGAGCTCTCTGGCCAGGCTTCTCACTGATGCTTCGATATAAATGTGTCTTGCAAAGCCTGCTCTGGCTTCCTGTTTTGTTGTAAATTGTTTTTAAAGTCTTCTATGATGTGGGTCCATCTTGCTTGAAGGAGCTTGTATTGCTTTTCCCAGGAGCTGCTGATAGTTCTCCAGGTATATTTAGAAGCAAGTGACATTTACTGCTTTGCCTGTTAAGCTGCTTACCAGTGTACCTGTGGAACCTGATAGCTTCAGGAGTTTCCTGCTTTAGCCAGTTTGGCAAGTCCCTTAAGTCTCATTTGTCATTTGTATGAGCTTATCTTAAATGGTATGTAATGATTCTTTGACATTTTAAATATTAACTTATTTTATCCAGCTGTCTGTGTTTTGGATGATATTTAGGTTCCTTTTTTCTTTTTCCAACTTGCGTTTTTTGTGTTAATTTGTCTTGTTGTATGTGCCATCTTGTATCAATGTTTTGCTTTAAACTCCTAAAATGCTGTGTACCTTGTCTGGGTGCTTGTCCTATCGTAAATGTACGCATTTTCTCTGTATTGACCAAGGAATTGTGTATGCCTGTTTATTTTCTAAATGTACATCTACTATTGGCTTTAAAAGCGTAATATGCAATGTAGTTACTGTTGGAAAGGTATTGCTAGTAATCACTGTCGTCCACATTGCGTTTGCATGTGGACTGGATGCTGAAGGCACGTTTCAGAGTTAGCGGTAATTTTTACGGATCTGTTATGGTCTGATTATCTCTGAAATACAACTACTGTTGCCTTTAAAGGAGCGATATGCAATATTTTTGCTGTTAAATGCGAGAGATGCCATCTTTTTTCTGTTACAAAACTATCGCCAATAACATTCTCTTCCACTTTGCGTTTGCACGTGGATTGTAGCAGAAGGCTTGTTGTAGAGTTGGTAGTAATTTTAAGGCTCTAGTTATGTTCCATAACTGTTTGCTGCGAACGATAATTCTTGGCGTTTAACTCTCTCAACGCAAACGCTTGCACTGAAATAGTGCTGACCTTGTGTGATAGCCCTTGACAGTTGGCTGAAAGAAATAAAACCTGAATATTGCCCTATATTGCTAAAAGAATTTCTTTTATAACAATTAGCAGACAAACTTACCTGTTACAGTTACGAAGCCTCCTCTTCAGGTGAGTACACTTGCATAGAGCTGAAATTAAGGGATTGCTACTGAAGTCTTTAGTAACGTTATCATACTTTAGCGGTGATTATTCTACTGTTATCTGATAACTTATCACTGCCTTTACTATTCCTCTCAAGTATATTGCTAAAAGATTTACTTTCATAACAATTAGCAGACAGACTTACCTGTTACAGTTACGAAGCCTCCTCTTCAGGTGAGTACACTCGCATAGAGCTGAATTTAAGGGAAAGCTACTAAAGTCTTTAGTAACATTATACTTTAGTGGTGATTATTCTACTATTATTTGATAACTTATTGCCTTTACTGTTCCTCTCAAGATTGGATATAGCTTACTGTAGACAATATCCATCTGTTTATCCCTAGCCTACACTAACGCAGCTCATTCCAACCTAGATTTATGTATGTAATTTAGTAGGTTGATGGAACTATAGCTGTGCCTGTACTACTTTACTTTCTCTTCAGTTGCTGTAAGACAATTTAAGGAATGTTATGCCTAGATGTGTTATGTACTGTTCTCTTTTTAGATGATTTAAGACAATGTAACAATTGTTCTGGCTAGTTTATTTAGAACAATTTAGATTACTAAATGTTCATGTGTCTACTACATGTAGTTGCAGCTGTATGCCTGTTTTCTTTTGCCTCCTAATCCGGGTATTACCAATAGGTTCATAGGTTCATACTAGGCTATCTGCCCAAGGGCATTTATAAGCCTAGCCCATAGTTATGTGGCTTTCGCCACCCCTTTAGTTTGAATAAAAACTATGCCTATCATCTCACTATCTTCTCTCCTCCACTTTTACCAGCCTTGTGAACCGGTACACTCCTGTACCTAATACCTGACTTCACCCTCCTGGAAGTGTGTGGAAGCTATTTGAGCTAAGAAATCTCCCACCAGCTCCCCAAGAAGCCAGCTTATTAAGACTGTTAAAGTATGTGCAGCTTTAGATACTAGACCTCATCACCATCATTTCAGGTCTACTAACCTTGCTACACTAGGCAAGTTTTTTTCCCTTTCAGGATATCCAGCAGCCTACAACCCCCTCCCCTCCTATCTCTTTCTGTCCTATTACCAAACGCTCACAGTCAGCCCATATTCTTTGCTTTTTAAACGTAGCCCAACTCCTCTCTCCTTGTAGTCTGCCACCCTTGTATTAGAGTGACCTGCTGCAATTCAGTTACTGGACACTAGGTGGCATCTTAACACTGTAGTTCTGTATCCCTATTCACTACACTTGTTTCTCTACGCACACCCCCTAGCCCTGTTGTTCTTTCTGTTGCTTCCCTACACGGATGTCTTCCACCTCCCATTTGTGTCCCTGAGTACTTTTTTTCTTCACCTGAACTCTGACATACATATGCTCCTATGCTAAACTCCTAACTTACCTCTACTTTCTTTTGCTTTCTAACTTGCCTGCTGAATTCTCCCTTTTTACTGATGGTCTTCCCTCGCTGTTCACTCTCTCGTCTGAACCCGCTCCGTTCGCCCTTCGGGCTCACTCCACTCCCCTACCCTGCCCCCAATTCCCACCCGCCCCCAGTGGTCCTACACTTATTCGTCTAGTAGACACACCCCTATCTTCAATCCAATCAAATTAACTCCATAAACCACTCCAAACCTCTAAAGTGTACCACACGCCCACTAATTAACAAATCTAGCTCCTACCCTACTTACCTAATCATACTACCCCTCCCCATCTGTACCCACACTCTACTTCGTATCCCTTTGCTCACTACCCCAATCATTACAATGTGTACAACTTTCTTTCCTTCACAACTTAAATTACTTATCTCCATATCACTTCTATCTTCTCTTGTCACTACGTACCTCTTAACATCCTACAAATACCCACTTAACTCTTCTCTTCCTTTTCCCTCTATACTTCTACATCTATATCTCCTTTCTCTCCCACCTTCTTAAATCTCACCTATCAGCCTTAACTACCCACTAGCTAAATACCACAGACTAGCACACTTCAAATCAAGCAAACTAAAAACTAGGGAAATATTTGACTGTTTACAAACTTCCCCAAGCAAAATGTTATAAACTCATCCACTCACTATTGGACGGAGATATTCATCCTAACCCTGGCCCACACCATACCAATACCAATGTCCACAGAAAACGAGACAAACATTCTCTCTCTTATCTTCCATATCTACCAACCCTCTCACTGTTGCCCATCTAAACATACAAAGTGTTTGCAGTAAAATCACCCAAGTCCATGCCCTCCCAGAAATCCATCAATTTGACATTTTATGCTTAACTGAAACATGGCTCAAGCCAACCATTAAAGACAATGAAATCACTCCCCCCGGGTATAGCATCATTAGACTTGATCGCACTGCCAAAAAGGGTGGAGGGGTAGCAATTCTCTATAAAACAAAATTCCAGCTTAGTAATCTCAATCTGACTCTTACTGTAGATATTAATGCCGAAATAATCAGCTCCAAACTTCAAGTCAACACTTCCAAAGCCATAAATATCATTTGTGCACATCTCCCTCCAGGAAATAACATTAATACCCTTGAATGTATCATCATTTCACTCTCCACCAACCTCCCGCAAGAAACATTAGTCTTAGGTGACTTTAACATTGATTGGTTTACCTGTAACCGTACAAATCCCACCTCCCATATAAACCTCTATGGCTTTGTACAACTTATCAATAGCCCTACTAGAACTAACAAAACCAACAATAATGAAACCACCTTAGACTGGATCCTCACTAATACTCCCCAACATAACTACCAAGCAGGTACCCTACCAGAAGACCTAAGTGACCACTCATTAACATATATTATTAGACATAAAACCAACCTAATCTTACCTACTACCTACAGAACCTTACGCTCCAAAAAGCAATTTAATATTGAGCATTTTCTAACTGAGCTAAGACTATGTAATTGGTCCCCGATAAAATATCTCCCACTTAATGAAGCAGTAGATTACTTCAATTCTACTTTCTTGTCTATCCTTGATCACCATGCCCCAAGTCATACTGTTAGAACAAAAGCTAAAGCAGCTCCCTGGCTGACCAACAGTACTAGGCGAAAAATTCTTCTCAGAAACAAATCTTGGGCAAAATGGCGTACCACAAAAAACCTATCAGACCACCAATACTTCAAAGAGCTTAGGAATAGTACGAAAAAAGCCATCCTGACAGATAAAGAGCTACTACCTTCAATTACAACAAACCTCCAAAAATGAACCTAAAAAATTCTGGGCCAGTATAAATAATCTCTTATCCCCAAGCCAGTCTATCACACCCAACCCTCAGGACTCTAACCCAGACAATTCCACACAAACTGCCAATGACTTCAATTCTTTCTTCGCTAATACCATCCAAACTCTTGCTATTCACCTATCTCCTGACACCTCTAAACTACTCTTACCTACCACAAATACTCCTACTCTTCACTTACAACCTATATCTACGTCCTTTGTCTCATCTCTGCTCCAAAATCTTAAACCTACCACCCCCTCTGCAGACAAACTTCCTGCTGAATTCTTGCAAATTGGAGCCAAAGCCATTGCTTACCCTATTTCTGTTCTGATAAATAGATCTATTAATGAAGGAATCTTCCCTTCCATCTGGAAGATATCTCACATTATCCCACTACACAAAGGGGGGAACTGTAGTGACCTTTCAAACTATCCCACTACACAAAGGGGGGAACTGTAGTGACCTTTCAAACTATCCCACTACACAAAGGGGGGAACTGTAGTGACCTTTCAAACTATCCCACTACACAAAGGGGGAACTGTAGTGACCTTTCAAACTATCGCCCAATAGCACTACTATCACCTCTAGCCAAAATTATGGAGAAATGTATCCACAAACAACTTCTTAACCACCTTCTCCAAAACAATCTACTTGCTAACAGCCAGCATGGATTCAGACCTTCCCACAGTACTACCACTGCCTTACTCTCCTTTACCAACACCATCAACCACAACAACAATTATCTATCATCTTCAATCTTCATTGACTTATCTAAAGCCTTCGATATGGTTAATCATAAACTCCTCCTGCACATACTAAAATCTCTCTCACTTGACACGCCTTCCTTAACTTGGTTCACATCTTATCTTGATAAACGTCAGCAGGCAGTACTCTGGAAAAATTCACTATCTAATCTCCTACTTATCTCTTTAGGCGTACCTCAAGGCTCTATCCTAGGCCCTCTCTTATTTTCAGTCTTTATTAATGACCTCCAATCAGCTATCCCTAACACCACCTGCATACAATATGCAGATGATTCTACTATAATCTGCACTGCCACCTCTCAAAATGAACTTCAGTCTCTTACCCAAAAAGCCTTTTCTTCTGTTGAAAAATGGTTTTCTAATCGTTGCCTTCCCCTCAACCCCAAGAAAACCAAACTGTTACTGTTCCCACCTACCCGTAAATGTACACCACTTAATTTCTCTCACATCCACTGATAGCACTCTCATTTCTCCTGACTCAACTACAAAATTACTAGGAATAACTGTTGACAACAGTCTAAGCTTTGACTCGCACATCAACAACACAGTAAAAGTAGTTAACAAAAAAATTGGTTCCCTCTAAAGAATCAAACCCCATCAAACCCTTCCTTACACATGAAACAAGAACCATCTTAGCTAGATCTCACCTTATCTCTACTTTTCTATATGCCTCCCCCATCTATACTAATCTCTTCAAAAGCAACCTGAAGAAACTTGCTACATCCTACTATAATATTGCTAGATTCGCTACAGGATCCCAGTTTCAACCTCACCACTGCCTGAACTTAAGACAACTAGGTTGGATTGAATTTACCAACAAATTAATACTTCAACAGCTCTTAATAGCTCACAAAATTCTACACCAACCAACTAAAATACCAATGCTCTCTAACCTTGTTACACCTTACAATAACAAACAGCTACGCTCCTCAAACAAACTACTGATTTATACACCCAAACCTAATAACTCAGCAGGGGACTGCCTCTTTTCCAACTCTGTTGGAAAAATGTGGAACAAACTACCCTCTGATATCGCATCTTTGTCTATACTCTCACTTTTTAAAAGATAACTGACTATGCATCTCAATAGTCAATGGCTTTGCCCGTGTACCAACCCAGATTAACTTTCCCTCTTACTCTGTCTCTTTCTTATCCTACACCCTCATAACTTTCCTTTACACAATATCTATGTAGAGAAATGTTATCTCATACACAGTATGACCACTGTAAAAAAAAAAAAATTGTTTCTTAAGACTTTAGGACTTTATTCTCTTTGTTTGCTGCTATCATAGTTGTACTTTGCATATATTGTCTAACTTTGTTTTTTTAAATTCTAATCTTGTATGGCCTATTGCTGTATAAACATGTAATATTCCATTGGAGCTTTTCTCCCCGGGCCTCTACTGAAAATGGACATGTATCCAGTTAGACTAGCCCGGTCAACAAATGTAAAATAAATAAATAAAAAATAAATTTGAAGCCCTAATGGAGTAGTGAGAGAATAGACAATACGTAATTCAGTAGTAGTCAGTGTGAAATGCAGCTGTTAAAGATGTAATAAGTGATGCAGCCAAAGTTTCCTGGCAGGAATGTGCACAGTGCTTCAGGGGTAAAGGTTAGATGCAGTGAGAATAGTGATTGAAGTACTGTAAAGGTCAAGGATAGAATTGATGAATGTAGCGCAAAACTTGACAGGTAATTATCTGCCTGACATGGCAGTGCTAACCTCACTGGCTGCATAAAAAGTTGTTAGTTGTAGATGAGGGGGTACTGTAGAATCTTTGAAAAGATCCTGATATGGTGTTATCCATGTCACTATTCCTCACTCTTGGGTCTTGGATCTGACATCGGATCTGAACCGGCAACTTTACAGACTGCTTCTAGACTCGAGCTCTTCCCACTCCCATGATCCCCTTGCTTTCCTCTAACCCTTCAGATCTTATTTACCACGGTCAGCATCAGATGTAGATTTCTCTGGCTTGGCTCCTATAAGGGATAAGTAGCATTATTTTTCAAACTTTTGCTATTTGTAGAGGATTTTCTAGTATTTTATTAAGAGTTTAATGTTTTGTATACTAGTAGTTTTATCCCTCCCCCCCCATTTTATATTCTCGTTGCTTAGTTCTGTTTTTGGCGCCCTTTTTCTAGTAGCCGTTTCTTAGTCTTCCAGCATAGTTTTTTGTGTAGCTTTATTGTTTGTGGTTGGTGTAGTTATTATTTGTGGTAGTTTATTTGGCTGTGTTTTCTGGCTGTGAACTTAGCTTGATTTTCCAGTATGGAGATTGCATGTCCCTTTGACTTAAGCCTGTCAGACAATGACAGAACCTGTCTGTTTTAAAAGGTGTTCCTTGTGCAGTCGGAAGATGCCGGTTTCCGATTCGCATGAGGAGTGCCTTTATTGTTTGGGCGCTGACCACCTAGAGGTTGAATGTGACACATGCCGCATTCAGCCCCAGGGCTTTGGTAGAGTACTGAAACAAACTCCTTTTGAAAGAGTTGACTCAAGGGGGTCCCTTGGCTCAGTCCCCTGCCAAGCCTGGACCCTTAGAGGACAAAAGGAAGGCCCCCTAGTATCTAGAGTTCTCCTCAAAAAAGACAAGGTTGTCTGATTCTACTGTCTCAGATCCAACTCCAGCCTTGACCCTGTCAGATCCATTGCCCTCCAGTCCTAAGATCTGCAACTCCCTCTGATCCGGGGCCTCAGCTCCGAGGCCCTCGAACCCGAGGTCACAGGAATCCACTCCCGGATCCAAGATCTCTGGTTTGAGGCCTTCAGATCTGGTTGGATCTGGACCAGCCACATATCTAGCTTCCTTGGATCCAGGTCATGTGGGATCCAAGCGCTCAGATCCTACCTTGTCATTGGATTCAAGGAGGTCAGAACAGAGATCGGTGTCAGATCCCACTATTGTTGAGGATTCCCCCTCGGGTTCTGGCTTGGGGCAGTTGTTCTTTAGAGGGGAGGTCCTTGGTATCTAGACACCTATCCCTGGCTAGGTCCTCCAGGAGTTTACTCCCTTCCGATATGGACAGGATGATGAGGTCCTTTCTCAAGGCTCAGATTGAGTTTGGGCTTCTTGTTTCCCCTGCCCATCCAACCAGGGGACCATCTCCTACCCCCTTGTTGACTTCTCGTCTGACCAGATTGGTTTTGGACTTTCTGGCTGTGGATCGCCCAGGGAGGGAGATGGGGATTCCTCGAGACCTTTCTCTCCGTGCCTCATCTAAGTCCCTGACTACTAGTGCTCTGCCTCCCCCTGGGCAGGTGGAGTCCCGGGCCTGAGTGGTCACCTCGGATTCCTTGGGTGGGGGTTCTGGACCAGTTTTCTTGGACTAATCCCTTCCCCTTGGTGCTTCGACCCTTGACAGCTCAGGGCTGGTACTTATCTGGAGGCCTGGAGGTTCTGGCCTGCTCTGGTCCTTCTCCCCAGACAGGCCTTCCTGCCTGGAGTGCAGATGGGACATTGTCCAGTCCTTTGGCTTTCCGGGTTGTAGAGGGGATTTTTTTTCCTCCAAGAGTTTCCTCCCCAGCCTTCCAGGAACCATCGCAGCCCCTCCGAGTGGACCCCATTCATCCTGTCCCAGTTCAGCCTTCTCGAACTAGCCTTCAGGTGGGAGGTACCCCACTTGGGGTCCCCCTTTTCCGAATCCTCCCCTGAGCCACCTCTGGAAGAGATTCCTCTGAAGAGATCATATAAGAAGAGATACTTGGGACTCCCCTGCTGAGTCGCTCACCGAGGATGTGGACTTTGATGAAGGGGACTGATTTCCCAAATCCACCTGAGGATCTTGGAAATCCTTAAACTTAAGGGCGGTTGGTCTCTTCCCCCACCCCCCCACCCCCATCCTCCGAGGAGGCAGTCTTTCTGAAGGCTTTTGGGACCGGGGCAGTCTACCACCTGGGTTCCTCCCCCTGCAGATTAATTTGTAGACCTTATCGTCAGCAGGGCATGGAAGGGGCCGGATACTGTGGACCCTGTTCCCAAACACACAGACAAATTCCTCAGCCCCCCTTCTGACAAGCAATTCTGGTTGAAAGGAGTGCAAGTCAATTCTATTGTGATAGCTGCAGCCACCAAGAAAGAGCTGGTGGAAAAGAGCACGTCTATCCAACCCCCAAATCGTGAGTCCCAGATGATTGATAGACATGGAAAGTGGGTTTTTGCCCCAGCTGCATTCAGTCTGTGGGCGCTCAACTACCTGGTACATTTTTCCCCGACTACAAAGGGACCTGGTCAAGGAGCTTGCGTCCCTTTCTGAGATGCTGCCTGCCGGGGAACTAAGTAAGGTGTCCCCCAAACTATCCACACTTACCTGGCTAATTCATCAATGAGACTGATTGCCAATGCTATGTCTCGAGTGGCTGGCACAGGCATCGCTGTTCAGCATCATTCCTGGCTGTGTCTTTGCTGATTTGGGGAGTCCGTTAAGGCATGATCTGAAGTAGGGACTTCATTTGTCAGCAACCTGTGGGTCTTTGATCCGATATCTGATTCGAGCCGGCAACTTGTTTCATAGCTAATGGATCCGAGCTCTTAGCTCCTCCCCTCACCCATAATCCCCTGCCAACCCTCCATGACCTCAGATCTAGTTTGCCGCGCTTGTGAGTAGCTGGATTTTCGAGCTCTTGTCGAGTATTTCAGATAAGTGTATTTTTTCTTCCACTTTCCCTGTTAGCTTAAAGTGTGTATGAGTCAGGTTCCCTGTATTTTTATATCTTTTATATAGTTTTTTCCCTCCCTTCGCTGGCCGTTAGTGTGTGTGTGTGTGTGTGTTTTGGGGCCTGTGTGTCTGTGTAGTCCTTGTTTTTTTCTTCAAGTATGGCTGAGGCCCCAAAAGCCATTTTTTCAAAATGTACCGAGTGTGGCCATAAGCTCTCCCCAGCTGATGGCCACACTTGGTGCGTTCGGTGCCTTGGGGTTGAACACCTCTCCTCAGGCTGTACCATTTGTGCAGCTTTCAACCCCAGGGCACTGAAAGAGCGGAGGTCGAAGCTGGTCCTGGCGGGACTTTTGCCCTCGGACTCTGCTTCGGCCCCCGCTCCTCCCGTGGCACTACCACAGCCTGTGGTGATAGCCACTCTTGCCCCCCTTCCTTCGGCCGGGACTCAAACTCCCGCTTAAGCTCCGGAGGAAAGGGAGGCCAGGAGGGAGAAACGGAGGGAGAAGCACCACAAGCGGCGGGCAGAGACTTCCGCTTCGGCCCCGCCGGCTAAGCGGGCTTCTCCCTCCACAGCTTCTAGGTCTCCTCCTCCTCAGCTCCGATCTCCTTGTTTCTCCCTAGGACCCAAGGAGGAGGAGGAGGCCCGATCTCCGTCGAGGTCATCGAGGCGACATTCCAGGCCTGCCTCTGTGGCCTCATCGAGATTGACTTACAGTATGTCAGATGCAGACTTGGACCGGATGATGCGAAGGTTCATCCAGGCCCAGCTGCAGATGGGAGTGCTCTTCCCCCCCCCCCCTTCGGGGTGGAGCTCAACACCCTTTTTTGCTCAAATTGCTCCTTCTCCAACCCGGGTTCGGAGCCGGGCAGCGTCGGAGCCGGCAGTACTTGGTACTTTGATCCGACCTCTCTGAGCCGTGGGCCGAGCTTCAGATCCGAGGGATTCAGTGTGCCTTCGGCTCCGTCCAGGTCGGAGCACACTGGTCTTTCGGATCCGACTGTCTCGGCGCAGTCTCCGATCCCTTCATCGTATCCGAGTGGGAGTCTGCTCTCTGAGTCCAGGGAGAGCGGTTCCCCCTCTGCCTTCGATGTAGTGGAGAGGGCTCTGTCGAGAGCATCCAGACCCCTGGCCCTTGTCTCGGCTCCACCCTGCACTCCCTCTCTGCTGGGCCAGGCTTCCATCACCCAGCCACTGGGACAGCTTGCTTCGATGTCCTAGGTTGTTCCATTGGAACAGGATGTTGCTGGCGAGACTACCTCGGACAGCCCCCCCCCCCCCGAGGAAGTGCCTCACAAGCACAAGTGCAAGAGGAGGCACGTGGACTCCCCTGAGTCCTTAACCGAGGACACTGACTTCGATGAAGGGGAAGGCTCCCCAAGATCACCCCCTGAGGACGTCTCCTTTGGAGACGTCATGGAAATGCTTAGTATCAGAGGTGGGTGGTCTGCCCCCAAGGCTTCCTCAGTCCATGTTTCTGGAGGCATTCGAAGCAGGCCCGTCTACCTCTTGGGTGTCCCCTCCGGCCGACCCCCTGGTGGACCTTATTACCACCAGGGCGTGGAAGGACCCGGACACCGTGGAGCCAGTCCCTAAACGCCCGGACAGGATACAGAGTCCCCCCGCAGGCCGGTCCCACTGGAGCAAGGGTCCCCCCGTAGATGCCATGTTGACGGCGGCAGCCACGAAGAGGGAACTAGCTCAGGAGAGCCCCTCAGTCCATCCACCAAGCAGGTAGTCCCGCTCGATGGATCGCTTAGGGATGCGAGTTTTTAGTTCAGCGACCTTTTCTGTAAGGTCCCTGAACTATATGGCACACGTCATCAGGATGCAGCGGGATCTTATCAAAGAATACGCTGCCTCCCCCCCTGAGTCCATGTCGGTGGAGGACAAACAGTTGTACTCCGCCCGAATGGCCAATCTGAGATCCATTTTGAATACCTCTATGCGGCTATTGTCCCACGCCGAGGGAGCCGCTAGAGCTAGCTGAGTGGGCCTAGTCATGAGACGTCAGGCCTGGCTCCGGCATTGTGACTTTGTGGAGCCCTTTAAAGTGTCCTTTGCGAATGCCCCTTTCGATGGTTCTGCCCCGTTTGGCAAAACGGTTCGAGACGCTAGTCCAGAGCGAGAAGAATGGGAAGACGTTGTCTGCAGTCGGAGTCCGCTTCTCTGCTCCCCAGTGGTCCTTTTCGAAGAACCAAAAGGGTCAGAAGAAGATGCGGTTCCGGAAATCGCAACATTCCCAACCCGCTCCAGACAACCAGTCCTTCCGTGGCAGAGGAGGACAGGGAGGACACCTCCCCAGGGGCAGAGGGGCTCCGAGGAACTTTGGGTCCAGATAATCCTTCTCTGACCGGGCCACACAGCAGCCCTGAAGGGTTGCCTGGCTGCTCCACTCTGGTGGCAGTTGGGGGGCGCTTCTCAGAGCACCTAGCGGCATGGGAGTCCATCACGTCAGACCGCTGGGTGCTTCGAATTATATCCAGAGGGTACAAAATTCCAATGATTCATGTCCCCAAAATCAGGAACCTCCCCGATGTACCACCTGATCAGAGGGAGGCTGCAGCTGCAGAAATCCAGCAGCTGCTAGGAAAAAAGCCATCCAGCCCATCCCCCAAGACCAGCTCAGATTAGGGTTCTACTCCAGGTTCTTTCTGGTGCCAAAAAAGACTGGGGACTTGAGACCAATTCTAGACCTTTCCCGTTTGAACCGGTCGGTAACCAAGGAAAAATTCCGAATGGTCACTCTTCAGACTATTCTCCTCCTACGGGAGAACGATTGGATGTGCTCTATAGACCTCAAGGATGCGTACTACCACATTCTAATGGACAGACTATCCAGGAGGTTTCTCCGCTTCCGGCTGGGAGCCAGTCACTACCAGTTCAGGGTCCTTCCCTTTGGCCTCACCACAGCCCCCAGGGTGTTCACCAAGGTGTTAGCAGTGATAGCGGCCAACCTGAGACTCCAGGGAATGCAGGTCTTCCCGTACCTGGACGACTGGCTCCTGACCGCCCCAACAAGGCATCTACTTTGCTCAGCCAGAGATTACTTTCTCCACCTAGCCCCCCCAATTAGGCATCACGATCAATGCGTACAAATCTTTCCTTGTTCCGACATAAGTCATAGAATTTATAGGAGCTAGAATAGACACCAGAGATCTACGAGCCTTCCTGACATTGGAACGACTACGGAATTTGCAACTTCATGTGTGGGCCATCCTCCAGTCAGAAGCCCCACTGGCGGAATTGGTCCTGAGGGTGCTGGGCTCCATGGTGGCAGCAATAACGCTCCTTCCATGTGCCCGCCTGAACATGAGGGTACTGCAGTGGACCCTTCTAGTGCAATGGTCCTTTCCGTCTTTTCCTCTCCATCACCCCATCGCCATCAGCAAGGCTTGCAGGAGGGCCCTGTTATGGTGGCTTCATGCTCCGGATCTCCATACGGGCCGACCCTTCTGCACTCCTCCCCCTCTCGCCACGGTGACCACGGATGCCTCCCACCTCGGGTGGGATATTATTCAGGCAGGACAGTCCAAGGCACGTGGAACGATACAGAGACCTCCCTGCATATCAACGTTCTGGAGATGAGAGCGGTGCTGTACGCGTTGCAAGCACTTCAGAATCTCCTCCCCGTAGGAACTATTGCAATTCAGTCGGACAACATGTCTGTTGTCTGGTACATCAACAAACAGGGGGGAACCAGGTCTTACCCTCTATGCCGCAAAGCCATGAGTGTGTGGGAATGGGTGATTTCCACCAACCGCTTTCTGATTGCAACGCACATTCCGGGGTGGGCCAACATCCTAGCGGACAAACTCAGCCACACCATTCTTTCCCCTTACGAGTGGTCTCTCAACCCACTAGTAGCTAAGCAGATATTCGCAATATGGGGGCAACCCTGCTCCGATCTCTTTGCCTCTTCCTCAAACACCAAATGCGACAATTTCTTCGCTCTGATTCCCCCTCCAGGGGAAACTCCAAGAGACTCTCTGGTGCATGCTTGGCCGCCCGGTCTACTTTATGCCTATCCTCCTCTACCCCTGATGCTACAGCTGTTACAGAAAGCCTCGCGGTTGGGGAGCAGGATGATCCTCATTGCCCCATTCTGGCCTCGGCAAACTTGGTTCCCTTACCTGTGGTCTCACCTAGTGAATCCCCCCTGGATTCTGGATCCCAGTCCGGATCTAATCTCCCATCCGCCGGGCTTGTTGACCCCAAATCTGGACAGTCTGAAGCTGACAGCTTGGTTGCTCCAGTTCCACTCAGTTAGGACTCCCGGTATCTCTTCACCAGTCAAAGCCATCCTCGTGGCAGCGCATAAACCTTCCACCAGGAAAGTGTACCGCAGTAAATGGAAACGTTTTTCCGTCTGGCGGAGCATCATAATCTAGATCCCTTTACTGCCCCTCTTCATCCATACTAGACTTCCTAACCGGACCTTTTCAGGAAGGCGCTAGTTGCTCAACCGTCAAAGTACAATTGGCGGCCATCTCCCATTACCATGTGGGACATGACACAGGGCCCTTGATGTCGGCCAAATTGTGTAAAACCTAACTGCTCCCACATTTGAACCTGCCGCTTCAGTGGATCTCAAATACTTTTCCTGGAAAACAGCATTCCTTGTAGCCATTACTTCAGCGAAAAGAGTTTCGGAACTTCAAGCCCTTTCTGTGAAGCTTCCTTGCTTGATTTTTCATCCGGACAGAGTGTACCTCGGGACCAATCCCTCCTTCCTTCCCAAAATAGCATCAGAAACCAATATAAATCAATCCATAAATCTACCGGTCTTCTTTCCTAAATATCAGAATAAAGGAGAGTACAAGCTGCACTCATTAGATGTTCATAGGCAGCTACGTTTTTATACTCCTAGGACTGCTGGTCACAGGCAATCCGACCAGCTGTTCATTTCCTTTGCCAAATTCAATTTGGGGAAAGCAGTCTCAAAAATCTCCTTGTCACACTGGATTTCCCAATGTATTCTTTTAGCGTACCAAGCTTCTGGGAGACCCGCACCTGGAGGAGTTTGCGCACATTCCATTCGTTCCATCTCTACTTCTGCTGCCTTCAAATCTAGAGTTCCGTTGGATGATATTTGTTCAGCAGCCATTTGGGCCTCATCTCATATCTTTATTAACCACTACAAACTGGACGTAAGTTCTAGAGGGAGAGCATCCTTTGGCTCTGCGGTGCTCCGCATTATCCTTCCATGATGGCCACCCAAGATTCAGGTAGCTGGGGACTCCGTCCCACAGGTTGCTGACAAGTCCCTACTTCAGACTAAGAAGTTATGTACTCACCATAACGTTCCATCTGAGTAGGTGGCTTCATTTGTCTGCAACCACCCCCCCCTTCCCGCTGGCCTTCAAAATTGATCTATGTAGGTTGTTTATTGGAATACCCTTTTTGGGTATCTATAGAGGGGCAAACTTGATCTGAGGTCATGGAGGGTTGGCAGGGGATTATGGGTGAGGGGAGGAGCTAGGAGCTCGGATCCATTAGCTATGAAACAAGTTGCCGGCTCGGATCCAAGACCCACAGGTTGCAGACAAATGAAGCCACCTACTCGGAACGTTATGGTGAGTACATAACTTCTTATTTCACCAACGCCTCCTTCTATGGTTCTACCCTGTTTGGCCTTTTGGTCAGAGGGACTGAACTTCATTGAGCAGGAAGGCAAGACCTTGTTGGCTGTGGGAATCAGGTTTTCCACCACTCATTGCTCTTTTCCAAGACACAGCGAGGGACCAAGAAAATGTGGTTTTGCAAGTTGCAGTTTGCCTTCCAGGATGCTCAAGATGAGCCCTCCTCCAGAGGTCAGGGGAGAGGGTTCAATGGTAGATGCTGCCTCAGGGTCAGAGGGGGTCCAGAAAAATCAGGGCTACAGGGAACCCTTCTCTGAAAAGCCCCAACAGCACTCTTGAAGCGCTGCCCGACTCCTGCCTTGGAGGCAGTCAGGAGTAGTTTATCTGTGCACCCTTTGGCCTGGACAAGTATTACAAAAGATAGTTTGGTGCTAAACAACATTTCCAGGGGTGGTTCTATTACCTTTTCTCAGTCTCCTCCTCCAGTCAGGAGATACCTCTCCAGTGCACCACCCCATCAGAGGGAGCTGGCTTAGGAAGAAGTGCTCAAGCTTCTTCAAAAGAGAACCATCCAAGAGGTCCCCCCAGGGCAACAAAAATCCAGAACTTACTCCTTTTTGGTGCCAAAGAAGTGGGACCTGCATCCAATCCTGGACCTCAGCAAACTCAATCTCTCTGTCAAGTAGTCCAAGTTCTGGATGGTCACTGTCCAGTCCGTTGTGCCTCTGCTACACAAAGATGATTGGATGTGCTCCATAGATCTCCAGGACGTGTACTATCATATAAAACTAGACAGGCTCTCCAGGTGGCTTTTCTGTTTTCGAGTAGGGGCCAATCACTACCAGTTCAGGACCCTGCCTTTTGGTCTTATCACAGCCTCCCAGGTGTTGACCAAGTGCATGGTAGTGGTCGCAGCTCACCCGAGACTGCAGGGATTCCAGGTGTTTCCATACCTCGACTACTGGCTCCTCACAGCTCCCATGAAGCATCGTCTAGCCACTGCCTCTCTCAGTACCTACTCCAGCTAATCGACCAGTTAGGGATTACAGTGAATCTCCTCAAATCAAACCTGATTCCATCCCAAAATTTGGAATTCATCGGGATCCAGCTGAACACTGTCTGAGATTGCAGCGCTCCCACTCCGAACTCAGCTCATCAGATCTCAAAGTCATCGTCTTGATCTGTCTCCTCCCCAGGCCCATTTTATTCTCGGGGCCTTAAGGTCCATGGTGGTGGCAATCTATCTGGTGCTGTTAGCCAGGTTCTACATAAGGGTTTTACAATGCACTCTATTGGTTCAGTGGTCTTCCCCATCTCACCCAATGGCAGTCCCAGTGTACAGATGTCTGCTTTGGTGGGTCCAGTCTCCCGACCTCCTAGCAGGTAGACCATTCTCTCTTCTGCTCAGTGCCACAGTGACCTCTGATGCTGCTCTGTTGGGGTGGAGTAGGAAATTTTCAGGGAAGGATGGTCCAAGGTATGTGGTCCACTGCAGAAACTAAACTGCACATCAGTGTCCTGGAGATGAGGGCCATCTTCCTGACGTTGCAAGCCTTTCAGAACTGCCTCCCTCTGGGTACCATTGCACTTCACATGGAGAACATGGCTGTTGTGTGGTACATCAGCAAGCAAGGGGGCACACGTTTGTAGCGAAGCCATGAGAGTGTGGGAATGGCCGATGTCCTCGCGGCGTTTTCTCATTGCAATGCATATTTCCAGAGAGTTCAGTGTGCTGGCAGACATCAGCAGGGCAAACCTGAGTCCTTTAAGAGTGGTCCTTGAATCCTTTGGGGAAAGAGGACTTCCTTCATTGGGGTCAGCCGAGCTGTGATCTGTTTGCTTCCCCTCCCAACCACAAATACTGCCGGTATTTTTCCGTGATTTCCCCGGACAAAGTCTCCCAGGGATGCTCTGGTTCATGATTGGCCCCCGGGTCTTCTTTATGCCTATCCTCCCCTTGCCTGTCATCCCCAGGGTTCTTCAGAAAGCTCGTCGCCTCAAGGCCACCTTGATCCTCATCACCCCCTTTTGGCCTCGGCAGGTATGGCTCCTCTACTTTTGTCTCATTTGAAGTAACCCCCCCAGGTACTAGATCCCATTCCAGAACTGATTTCTTATCCCTTTCAGCATCCAATTCCCAACTTCCAGACACTTTGTCTTATGGCATGGTTTGTCAACTTCCAGTAATCCTGAGTCAGCCCAGGCTACCTTCTCCCATTAAGAACATTATCCTGGCCTCTCAGAAGGCTTCCATTAGAAAGATTTATGCCAGTAGGTAAAAAAGGTTTTCTATTTGGGCTAAGCACCACAATCTCAATCCAGCGTCTGCTTCCATTTGATATCTTGCTCTTCTCGTCTTCGCTGTTTCAGGACAGAGCTCGTTTCCAGACTGTCAAAGTGCAGTTGGTAGTCATTTCCAACTTCCATGTTTGTGAGGAATCTACCTTCTCCTCTTACTTGTGTAAAGAGTTTTTAAAAGAAGGTTTTCTGCTCCAGCCTCCTGTCAAGGATCCTTCCCCTCCTTGGGACCTTTCCTTTCTTCTGTAGTATCTCACACCAAGTCCATTTGAACCTGCTGCCACATGCAGTATCAAATTCTTGTCATGGAAGACTGCTTTTCTAGTAGCCATAACTTCAGCTAAGAGTTTTGTAATTGCTGGCTCTTTTCTATCAAACCACCTTTCATGGTCTTTCATAAAGACAGTGGCCCTTTGAACTAACCCTTCTTTCATGCCCAACATTGCCAGCAAAGCAAATCTGAACCAGTCAATCCAATTGCCAGCTTTCTTCCCAAATTTTACTAATAAATGGGAATATCTCTTGCATTCACTAGATGTGCATAAACAATTGCGTTTCTGTTTAGATAGGACAAAGAGTTTCAGCAGGCCTGACCAGCTGTTTGTGGCTTTCTCTCAACAGGAAGGGCGGGCAGTGTCCAAAATAACTCTCTCCCACTGGATTTCGATATGCATTTCCTTTGATTATTCATTCAAAGGTTTATCTTTATCAGGTCCAATCAGAGCTCATTCCACTAGGTCAGTGGGTACATCAGCTGCCTATCTTGCCCGTCATTCCTTATGTAACATTTGCACAGTAGCCACCTGGTCTTCTCATACTTTTGTTAGTCTCTACAAACTTGACATTGTGTACTGGAACAGGGCTTCCTTTGGTTCCACAGTTCTTTGGCATGTCCTTCCATGAGGCCGCCCCATGATTCAGGGTAGCTGGGGATTGTTACCCAAGAGTTGAGGAATAGTGACATGGAAAACATCACATAGTTATGTACTTACCATAACTTGGCATCCGAGTTATCCTGTGTCACTTCATGCAGATGCTAGGCATAACAGGGCATGCGTTACACAAGCAGAAGGTTGTAAATCGAAGTGGAAAGGGATAATGAAACTGGGGGGAGTTTGATGAATAAGGGAGTGGGATTCTTGCGAATTTCCTTAAGGAGAATAACATTCATCCAGAATATTATTCACAAAGTACCATAAAGTATTCTAAAAACTTGGCCAACACTAGAATGGAGAGAGGATTTTACTGTTAGAATGACTGCAAGTAGGGGTATACAAACTACGCAAGGGAGGTGGAATTTCCTGGGGAAAATTAAGAAAGGAAACCCATGTATTGGGAATGCATAACTAGAGAGAAAATGTAATAAGAGTGAAATGAGGCCAGACTGGGTGGGTAGTTTCTTGCAATTCTAACTTGTATCAGTGAATGATGATAAAGTGCAGGCAAAGAGAGAGGAATAGGGGAGTGCTAAGTATGAGAGACCAGCTGTTAAAAGGATAATTAAGGTGTTTGAAATATTGCATGCTAACTATATAAGAAGGTTAGAAAAGAGCAAGAAGAGAGAGGGAATAGAAAGGCAGTTTATAATGGAGCAAGTGGGACAACATCTGTAGGGACTCCCAAGTATGCAAAAATGTCCAGGAGGTTTAGGATTTTGGCTTGGAAATGTTTGCTTAGGTTTTTTTATAGGATTCATGTAGAGTGACCAAAGACATTTAAAATAAATTATATTTGGTTGAAAATGGCGGAAAGCTTTATTTTCACAATTTTTTTTTTTGGAGGGGGGGGGGCAAGCCACCTTGCATCCTCCATGTCAAGGAGACCCCCTCAAACTTGCATAGACCTACTCTGAGGTCACACAGCAGTGGGGGGAAGTGCAGCCTAAGGAGAACTGAAAACCTTTTCAGCCAAATGGCATTTAAATTAAATGCCTTTGATCACTTGACTGTATCTTTATCTTTCTCAGCTGTCATCAAGCATAATTCAGAAAAGTTTTCCTTAAGGTAGATGGCAAATGCTGAATGGGAATGAGAAAAGTGAAGTGAGGCACATATATTTTGGAATGTAATGAGTTGGCAGATTTTAAAAATTCCCAGCAGTACTTTCTCTGTTTTCAAACAAGGAAAAACTTGATAGGTTAATAAACTGAGGATAGCATATGAGGATAGCATGTTACTTAATTACAGTAAACCGGACTACAAGACAGACTTGTTTACGTTTGTCCATTTTCTAGCAACTTTACCAAGAAAAATATTACTACCTTAAACTCTGACCCCAGGGGCAGTTTTGACTGTTGTATCCACCTGCTTTGTTTTATTGAGTTGGTTGTACTTTTTGTAATATGCATTGCCTCTATTCTACGGAATAGTCTCGTCAGGGCATTGCCTCTATTCTACGGAATAGTCTCGTCAGGATCTTGCATCCCACTCTCTTTAAGGTTTCCACTTTTCCAAATAAGCTTGTAATTTCCCACATCTTTTTGCTAATTCCCTGATTACATTTTTCACCTGTTGCAGCTCAGGGAAGTTTGAATATTTAAATTTTTCTTGTTGCCGCCTTAGCTGCAGTTATTACAAACATCATGCATCTTATTTTATGGGCAAATTCTAAACTTTCATCCACTCCAAATAAAAACCATGTAGATGTACATTTCTTGAATACCGGTGATATTAACTCCTGCAATTGTAGTTTAAATCAATATTTACATTAGTTTATTCAGCAGTTCTTTAAGCTTTATCCATATATTGTAAGATCTGGTAACTCTAGTTGTCCTCATTTTGATTGTCAGAAGTTCGTAGTGACAGATGGTTGCCATATTTACAAATTCTTTCATTGTAGGAGTTGGCTTGTTTTTCCAATTTTGGTGATCGTTTTCCTTGCTGTTGATAGTCCATAGTAGTGGGTAGTTTCCCCTATTTGCACAGTTTGGTATCATATTAAACGAAGTAATGATTTGGTTAATGCAAATTTATTATTAAAGATTGTAGAAAAAATGTTGATAGCCTGAGGATTTTTTCCACAACATTGACTTTGTCCTAAAATGGTTTGGTAACTATGCAGTCAAAAAAATGTTTCCATCTGCTTTGTCACGTACTTTATATCTCCAGCACATTTTCTTGTGTATTAATTCAATTCTGTGAGGTGTTAGAAATGTTTTATGCAGACATTTCCATGTAAATCTCCAATTTAAGGAAGAGGTAGTTTGTTTAGGAGATATCAATATATATGTTTTTTACTTTCCTTACTAGGTTCATAGTTATTTATAGTTCTGAAGTAGAAACAAAGTATATCCAAGACCCGGGACAAAGGCATGGTTCTAAAAAAAATGTAGCAGCAAACAGGATGAAAAGAACCGGCCCACCACAGCAAGAAGAAATAAACTTTAATGTAAAATAGACTAAGCGCTTTCACGATGCTCAGATCGCTTCATCAGACTCATCTCCTTGTAAAGCACAATCAGTTTAAATATGCTCACATCCAATCAAAGCACTCCACAACAACCAGTGAAATTGCTGATTAAAAATATAGAAAAAACAATCAGAATAAGTAAATGTACATTAAAATATTTAAATGAACATACACATATAATAAAACCTGTAAGGGGAAAAAAAAAATTAAAACTGCCAAAATACCAATATTCAGTGTTTCAAAGGGCGTGCTTTTAGAAATAACAGCATACCATTAAAACCTGGTGGTTTATCAGCATTGAAGTATAACATCCAGTTTTGTTCTGTTTCTGTTGCATTAATGACATCACCCCCTCTCGTACTCTGTTCTATGATTTCTAATACTAAAAATTTTAAAATATGTTCAGATCCTTCTATTGTATCATTCTGCGCTAATGCATTGGTGTACTTATTTCTAATATTTCTGTAATGCTCTAAAATTCTTTCCTTGAAACTATGGTTTGTCTTCCCTATATAGAAAGCATCGCAAACTTGACATACACTAAAATAAACTATATTGCGTGTTTTACAATCAGCATAAAAATGTACGTCTATCTTAAAACCAATATATGGGTGTATAAAGCAGGGTCCAGTGCACACACTTACAAGTTCAGTTCCTACAAGTGTAGGTCCCTACTCTGTTACCATTACCTTCTTGGATTCATGCGTCCTATAGCACAAGTGCCTTTTAAGGGATTTGTTGTTGTTAAATGTAAAATGAGGTATAACATCAGTTAAATTAAGTTTTTCTATTGTCAACGTATTCCAATTGCTTTTTATAACTTCACAAAACCTATTTATCACTGGAGTAGGTGAGAGAACCCTCAGGCTATCAACTGATACCTGTTCACACTGTCTGTGTTACTACTCTGTCAGTAAAAAACTGTTTACATGCTTTATCTATACATATAGAGAGAATAAATCCCTTAAAAGGCACTTGTGCTATAGGACGCATGAACCCAAGAAGGTAATGGTAATAGTGCTTTGGATGTGAGCATATTTAAACTGACTGTGCTTTAAAAGGAGGTGAGTCTGATGAAGCGATCTAAGCATCATGAAAGCGCTTACTCTATTTGCTGTGGTGGCCTGGTTCTTTTCATCCTGTTAATAGTTCTGAAGTAGTCCCAATAGTTTCCAATGTATTCTTCTATATTTGTTAGTTTTATATTCTTTAGATGGAAGACCTTTCACAGTTATTTCCTGACTCACTAATGTTATCATTAAGTCTATGAATTTTGGGATATTTTGTACTGACAGTTGCATTAAATTTTTCTTGTTTTCAATTGCAAATCTACGGTTTTGTATATATAACAACATATCTTTGTCCATATTGAATTTAATTATATACTCTGCATTTTGTTTCCATCCATCAGTTGATACCAGTAGATCAGATTGTTTTCATTTGAGTTGTATATATTGTTTTTAAGTTAAAAGTACATTGTTTTGTGTATGTTATTGGAAACTTCAAGAAAAACATGCTTTATATGCTGGATTTTTATAAATATAATCTCCAAGTATCTTTAACATTAAAGTGATATATGTAGAGTTAAATTTAATATTTAAAATTTCCAGAATGTACTGTTTTAATATCCACACACAATTATTCTCATTTTGTTGTGTGAAATTTATCTGATTTTAGGTCCGTACACACTGTCGTGAAAGGCTTTCCATTTTGCCCTATAATTTTGTTTGACGATTGATTTTATGATTGATAGAGTATAATTCTACATCTGGCATACCAATTCCGCCTAATAATCAATCCCTTATATGGTGATTTAATCTTAGTCTTGGCTTTTTAGGATACCAAAAAAATTTAAGTATTAAAGAACTGAATTCTGTAATGTTTTTTCTAGTGGAGTGTAAAGATAAGGATTGTATTAAGTCTAAAATTTTTAGAAGTATAGCCATTTTTATTATAGTGAGTTTTTCCTCCATTGTAAAAGTGAACGTGTTCCATTTATTAAGTGTGTTAATGTTGGCAAGGTTATTTTTATAATTTTCCTCTTGTGTTTTTAAAATGTCCTTTTAAAATTATTCAAAGATGTATAATTTTATCATTTTCTACATATTTAGAAAATCTCTCTTCCATATTAACATTTTTATTTATAGGTAAAATGTTTGTTTTTAATTAAAAGTCCAGATTTTTTCTGAAATGCCTAAACTGCATTAAGTACTGCTTTAGGATAGTTTTTATTATCTGTTAAAGTCGAGAGAATATTATTTGCAAATAGTATATTGGAATTCTGTTCCTTTAATGACTGTCTTCAGTCTTATAAGATTTGTGAAAGGCTCCATAAGTGAAGTGAGTAGTAGTGGTGAGAGTGGGCAACCCCGTTTAGTCCCCTTAGTAATTGGAATTGGTTCTGATAAATATGAACCAATTGTCATGCAGGCCAAAGAATTGTCATAAAGTAAAATTAATAAGCTGTGAAAAACATGTTGAAAAATTTTAATTCCTCTAGAACCAGTAGTAAGTAATTCCAGCTTAGTGTCAAAAGCTCTGTTTATATCTAAGCTTAAGTAAATCCTTGTCTTTTATCTGCATAATCTATTATGGATAAAACTCTGTGTCATATGTATTTCTATTTATTATAAATCCTTTTTGATCATTATTAATCAGAGATGGCAGAAAATGTAATCTAGCAGCATGTATAGCCACAAATATGTTGTAGTCCATATGTAAAAGTGAAATCGGTCTGCATGAGGGACATTCTTCTTGAGTTTTATCCATCTTTAATATTGGAGAAGTAAATGTATATTTCCTGGACAGCAATATTCTTGTTAATTTAACTAATGTAAAGACTTTATGAAAGACATGTAGAGTTTCCTTTGGCATTGTTTTATATAATTCTGATATGCCATCATTACCAGGTGCTTTATTTGGCTTTAACTTTTTAATTTGGCTTTTAATTTCAGCTAATTGTATGGGTTTATCTGTTGATTTCTTTTTGATCTTCTGTTAGCCTGTTTTGTAATATGTTTCTTAATAAATATTTTAATTAAATCTTTGGGATCCATTTTACCTTATCCTGATTAACTTTGTTAGTCGGTTCTAAATATCTTTAAGAATTCATTAATGCCTGTTAGCTTTTTTTTTTTAATTACTGGCAAATACATTTCCTTAACATGATTCAATTTATTAATTAATTTGGACTTGGAAGCTTATTTGTGCATAGATTTAGGATTTGTGGAGTAATTAATTAACTTGGTCTTTTCTAAATGTATCAGTTTTATGATTTAAGATTTTTTTTAATTCATCTATTTCTTTCATCAATTTGTCTTGAGATTTTTGACTGTTCTGCTGTAATTTGTCATTTTTTTCCCCTGTATTTCTATCGTGTACTTATCCCGTTGCCCTTTTTAAGGGCATACCAGTTTTTTATTCTTCCATTCAAATAAGCTTTAAAGGCATCCCATACCTATATTTCAGATGCATCTTCCATATAGTTAATTTCTAAAAATATTTGAATCTCTTTATTGTAGAAATACTTTAAAATCCTTTAAGTGTGTTATGTATGCTGGTATCCTTTTTTATAGAAATCATTTTACTGATAATTTAGTTGTAATTCAAAAGTTGTAGCGTGATATGAGAGTAGGCATGAAATTCTTTAATCAACTCTGATATTAAGTTGTTTGAAGTATATGCTGTATCTGTTCTTGAGTGATATCCATGTCTATGAGAAAAGTAAGTGTAAAACCGAGAACCTGGATTTACAAATACATTAATATTTTCAATTCGAATGAAATCTATAAAGTTTTTCACTTCTTTTGCTGATGCTAGTATTCTTTTTTTTATTAGTATTAGAATCTTTATCATTTAGTTTGCAATTAAAATTTCCTATCATAATGATGCTTCCTTTTGAGTATTGTATTTTTTTCTATCTGAGACTTGACTGTTCTTGCACCAATGCCTGGAATCCAGTATAAATTTTTATAAGAGTATAGAAAGTTTCATTAAATTTAATAACTACTAAGCTGAGCATGCCTTTGTCATCTTTATACTCGTTACATTAGGTAAAGTATTTCTCCATAATATGGCCACCACCTCTTTTTCTGTTTATATTGAGAACTACTCTGAATACAGATTGTTTTCCTACAAAAAAAAAAACACTTATTACAGGATGACGTAAACTCAATACTAAATCTGTGAAGTGTGCACATTTAGGAATTTATGAAGATTACTTCACTTGGAACCATTATTTATATCATTTATATTGCTAGAAATACAGTTTTATCATGTTGTATTTATTAGTAAATACGTTTCTAACTTTCAGATGTATTTTTGTTTTACCGCTCTGATATACTGCCAAATAAACACTGTAAATCTAATAATACTATTAAAGTTAAACACATTGACATTTTTGAAATTTGTAGACATCCATAAAAAGCTGTAAATAATGAAATTCAAACAAGATTTTTTTTCAAAATGTATTCCCTCTATGGAATCTGATACTCATAATTTGAACAGAAAAGCTATCCAAACTAACCTTCTCATTCACTCAGAAAAAAATATTGAAAAAAACACCCTGCCTGCTATTTAATAAAATTATGAATATATAAAACTCCATTTATCACGGTCACAGCAAGAAAATAAAATAAAAGAATCTATTATTTCTAACTTATAGAATTTACCATTAACATGAAGTGCCTTTGACTATATTTCTATCCTAATTTAGTTCTGTAAACAGTTTAGTGTAAAGTTTAATTATGTACATTTATTTTGATTACAAAAGAAAAGTGCTGTGCCAGCATGTGAATAACAGGTTATTCAACTTATATCCATCAGTTTGGCGTTTTTATTACGTAGTTTTTCTTTTTGGCTTTCCAATAACATCCAATAAAACCATTCTAGTTTCTAAAAATTACTTATATTTATAAATATATATATACATCTTATCCTTCTTTCTCTAACATCCCATCTTACTCTTCTGTCAGCCTCTTTCCTTCAAAAAAAAAAGGGGGGTACAAATTTTATTGCATTAAGTTGTAAATGTGTGTTGCATCTTTGTATTTCATGAACTTCTGTTTAATAATTGTCTTGATGCATAGTATTGTTGATAATCTACAACTATGTTTGAGTACCATCATTCACATTTCAGTATCACAGTTCATTTCACTCACTATTAAAACTTCCAAGCTTACACTGTGTTATAGCTGTCTGTGCAGCTGGGTCATAATCTGCAGTAGCATGAAACAGGCTGGTGTTCTGGCATAATCCATTTATCAGATGGGTTTCTTTTGTCAAAAATACCTATAAAGACCATCTCTTACATGTCTAACTAGTTGGTATCTCCTCTTGTCGGCTTTTCCCCACCAGTAGTCACTAAAAATATTATTGTAATGGAGGAACCATTTGACTCAAAACTAGTAGGAAAGGACGGATATTTGGCAAAAGTCAATTGGTGAACTCGTGGGAAGAGACACAAAGGGGAAAAGTAAGGCTCTTTCTTCCAGTGGTTAGTGTTCTTTACCATTTTTTGTTAAAGAAGAAAAAAAAATACCATTCAGTTTAGTTCATTTGAACTAAATGGAGAAATTCACAAAGGCAATGTTCAAGCTGTATCTGTTTGGTTACAAATTTGAGATACATGAACACAAAAACAAGTATGTAAGCAACAAAAAATAGTCTTAAAATTAGGATTGAAGGCATTTATTCAAGTTATCAGCTTGTAATCTTAATTCATTTCATAACTCATATTAGTGAGAGCGCAGGATGGAATATAAAATCTCAACACCCAAGGGTCATGCCAGTGTAATGTGATATGTAGGTTACCTATTCCAGAAAGTCTAATATTTCAATAGTAGTACATGCCTTTTCCTGTGATAGTGCATTCAGAAGACACTGACCATTAGACTGTTGCAAATATATTTTTATTGTAAGTACATTGGTACATATTGAGAGGCTAGCCTGTAAAAAGAGTAAAGGATTACAGTATACTATTTTGGAACTCTAGCCTTGTGCATCAAAGAGGAGTTCACTGTGGGTGATTAAAATCAAAGGCTTTCTACCTGAGCATTCTGTTACAGCAGAGATGCCATAATAAGCATATTCTGTGGTACCCAGAGTGAAAGGTTTAGCCTAATCACACGAAAGGTCGTCTACCTAGAGTAAAGAGCCAAAAAAAGGAGTTGAGACACATGGCAATGTCACCACCAGATAACTAGCAATGCACCACCTTGCACCTGTGAACACATCAAAAAGGGTTAAGTTTAGATGATAAATGGTCCATTTAGCTCGTGTATAAATAATGAGTTTCAAACTGCAACCACTTTAATGGAAGCTGTCAAGAAACAGTGTGAAATGACCACTCAACATTCAGCAGTACAGATGAAGCTTCCAGTGAAAGTGCATTCTGTGTCCAAATCCACCAGTTCAGTCATAATCAGCATCATGCACACAGACCTTATATGTATATATTATAGATCTTTTTGGCCAGCTCTTTAGAAAAATGTTTCCAGCACTTGCAAATGAGTCATTCAAAAGTGAATGGCCATGTTTTAAACAAACTCCTTTCCCTTTTCATGAAATAGGCACCAAAATGTGCCAAAAGATTGACATATATAATGATGCAGAAGTGCTAGTATCTCAGAATGAATAATGTTTAACTTGTTTAAAAAACACAAATGGCCCCAAAAAATGTTGCAATCATTGTACTCCTCTCCATGTTTCATTTAATAATCCAGAATTTAAAGGAGGACTTGTTTAATGCTTATTTATAACTTAATATTGGGTCATCTAATGATTGTAGTTGGGTAGGGTTTAGAAATATTCTGCTGCTTTATGTCCAGGATTGACTTTTGCCACTCAAGATCTCCTACCTTAATTAAAAATATAATGTAATATATATTTTCTATAAGTTTTGCTTATTTACAGTCTAAATAAACTGTACATGTGCGTGCGTAGTATTTCCTTTAAATTGTACGAGAATATGACCTCTGCACTGTGATGTGCGATGCTAAATGTATCCATCGCACATTTCCTTCTCATATCTTTTTATCTACTTATCTTGTTAATTTGCTGACTATGTCAGTGGGGAAACCAGGATTCTTTTTGAAACACTAAAGCTTCATCTGGTAAGTGCTCAAGGTGTTTCTCTTTTTTTTTTTTCCGCCACATAACTGACTATATGTACTTAATACAAGTTATTTCTCTTGCGAGGCACGATAATACAGTTGTATCTTGCAGCTTCAGTCGTCCCACTATACACTCAGCCATTAACTAAGCTTTTAATTTAGATTCTGTCATTTCTCAAACTACTATGCTCCCACCTCCGTACAAGCAAATAACAGACCACATCTATCCCGAATTCAATAGAAAGTGCGATTTAGCATGACTGTCACAAAACACCATAAATCTCGACTTGGCCAGTCAAAAGAACAATAAAAGGGCAAAGAGGAATGGAAAACCTACACACACAACCATTTTGTTGATGGCACACCTCATTCAAGTATAGGAAGCTAAGAGCTGGTCTATTCAATTGACTATAACGGGGAATAATTATGTATGCCTCCCAGTCCCCCCCCCCCCTCATCTACTCATACCAAACTACATAATGGCAATTGTTCTACCAGTTGTATATTAAAATAAACTGATCTACTCAAACATACATATTTCCATTGCCCGGAATAATCATCTAACCAACAAATCAATTGTTAGAGAGGGCATGGAACAAACATGCCCTCCTTTTTGTAATTATTTTTCCTTTTCTTAATACACTGATTTCTGATATAAAATGTTTGAGACATTTATAATAATATAAAATCAAAAAGATAATACATTATAACTTGGTATTTAATGAATTATTTTCTTGTCTTTTAACCATTTAATTGTTGTAATATGTTTATAGTTGGAAAAATTATGTATAAAAAGGTGTATATTTTGAGGTTCAGCACTCTATCTGTAAGTGTCATATTTTATACAGTTATTTACAGCTATAACTGTTTACAGCTATTAAAGGAACCCTACATGATTTCTAATAAGTCTTGAGAGCTGTAATATGGGAATATATAAAAGAAAAAGAATCCTTTCCCAATGCCAATCATATTTTGTTTTGTTTAAATGTGTTGGAGGCCAATTATCTTTTCTATTGAATACATATGTATATATGGGTCCCTTTCAGTTTGCCAACATTCCAGAATGCCGACAACCATGTGGCCGACACCATATGATCGACATTCGGAATGCCGACAGTGCGGAACCGGTATCTCACTATAGTGCAGGAATGGAAAGATTTCCATTCATGCACTGTAGTGCGATCTTTGAGTTGGTATATTAGTTATGGGGGGTGTGGGGTGCAGGGGGTGTAGTCCCCCTGCTAGCAGTTTAAAGGAAATTTTATTTTCCTTTTTTGTGGACTTGTTACAATGTCGGCATTCCGAATGTCGATCATATGGTGTCGGCATTCTGAAATGTTGGTGTTGTGTAGGTGATCTATATATAGATATATAGATCGATATAATACATCTATATATCTCTATCTACTCAAGTGCCGATGAATTGTAAACACATTCTAACTATTATTTTAAAACTATATACTTGAATAAATATAAGAATAAATAGTTTTAATAATGTTTACCTTGTTTTTAGGATCTACTTGGGTGTCTGTTTGTCAGCATGAGTCATTATTGGTTAAAAATATCCTGTTTACTAATGAGAATAAAAAACTGTTTTTAGAGAAGTCGTTTTTCTTTTAGTTTCTTACTTCCATTCATTTTCCAGTTGTTTCCTTCTGCCTGTCTTTTCAAAGTGTTGTTCCATTCCATATCCTTTACTTGGTCATTCGTTTTTTGTCTTTAAAAAGTTATGGCATTGTTCAAGTCATCAAAGATCGATCAGAAAGGAATGTCTTCAGTCTGGCAGGAAATAGCAGATGAAGTTTGTTTCTTTAGCTCTTTAATCAAAGGGAAAACGTTCTTTTAGCCATCACAGTAGTCAAATAATCATTATCAAATGTTATTGTTTTGTTTGGAGATTATCCACGCTGTTTTTAAAATTAGTTCCTTGTTCCGTGAAGAAAAAAAATTTACAATAGTTTATCTCAGTGTTGAATTGTTTTTAGTTGCAGATGAAGTAGTCAAGGATCTGTGGGCTCTTTCGATTCCATAGGACCTTGCTTCTGGCGAATCAAGAGTTTTAGGTAGCCAACATGGTAAGAAAAAATTGTCATATTTCCATTTTCTATATTCTCTGGTAAGCCAAAAATGCAGAATGTTCTTAATGTTTCACTGTTGCAATTATTACATTTGGTTTATCTGCTTGCAGGTAGCCCTCAGTCAGCCTGATTATCAAATTCGTGGGTCCTGCGTCGGTTGCTGTCTCATCTTCCATGACGTCAGGTAGTCAGGGGTATAAAGCATGCAGCCGACGCCATTACGTCAATCTTTATTGCCGTGCGGTGCCCAAAGCAGAAGCAGTTCGCAAGTGCCTGTCGGCAGACTCCTGAAATTTTTGTTTTTCGAGTTTCACATCCGAAGTCTTTGAAAAAGCTAAGTACCCCATTGGGGAGCCTTTTTCTTGCTCTAAACCGATGTCAGTAAAAGTTAACAATTGTATTTCTTGTGGAAAGCAAATACCTCAAAGATTTTCATTCGTACTGCATTCCTTGCTTAGGCCCAGACCACGCCGTCCCTTGCTGTCTGTTTTGTGCCTTATTCAATCCTCGTACTATTTGTCGTCTGTTCATTTTTGCATCTAACTGTTTTGGTACTCGGTTCAATTATCCAGAAATGGCTTCAGTAAGCCATCTGACTACCGACATTCTGGAAAAACGTAAAGAAAAAGACCGCATAGGTCAATAGCTGCCACAGACTCTTCCGTTAAGCTAATCGCCAGTTCATCGGTACTCAGTGAGGCGCTTTCGTACCCCCGGATAACCTGCTACTTCAGATTTACAGGCCTCTACTGAGACCCATTCGGAGTCCGGTATGCCGTGATATGCTTCTTTGACTATGGAGCCTGCAGATGTCTCTACCTTGGATGGGTCCGGAGCCGCTGTGCAGGCACTGGCTTCTGAGGGTGTATTCAGGCCTACTGACTTGCATATCAAACAGATGCCATCTTCTTCAAGGCCTAAAACTCGATCCACGCCTAGAAAACAGACGCCCAGACCACATGGTCAGGCCCCTTTGCCTAAAAAACAAACTATAAGAATGACTGAAGACCTTATTACTCTAATCGGTCGAAGCCACCCTTCTCCCCCTAAGAGACCTAGAACTGATTTTCCTTCTGATTCTTCGGATCAGGATTCTGAAATTTCTATTTCTTCTGATGACCAGGATTTGCCCTTATCTACCTATGAGCATTCTGATGCAGATGACTCAATTCCCTCTGCTTCCCCTCCAGAAGATTTCTCTTTTGGTGAAACTTTGCATACTCTTAGGGAACATTTCCGCTGGGAAAGCCAGGATTACTCTGACTCTAAAAAGAGGCTTAGGAAATTCTTACTCCTACCTCAACACAGGTCTTTAGCTATCCCTCCTGTACTGGACATTGTAGATGATGCCTTCATGGTATCTAGCCTGGCCCCAGACACTTTACCTCCGGCTCCCAGGAAACCTGACTGGTATTAGAATACCTGACTCTCAAGTTCCTCTTCCTACTGCGGATCCAGCGACTATTTCACAGGGACCCAAAGGCATTAAGGCTACTAGTGTCAAAAACCCTACCCTCTCTGATAGAGATTCCAGGGTCCTGGATAGATGGGGTAAGAAGGTTTACACTTCTGCTACTTTGGCCACTAGGGCCTTAAACTGCCAGTTTCATAGGTTAAAGTATCGGCAGCATATTATTGGATTACTTGAACAGAAAATTATGTTTATTCCTGACTGTGCTGAAAATAACGACTTGCAACATTTAATGCATTCTGCTGAACAAGTTGGTAAACGTACTTTGCAATGTGGTTTTGATTCCTTAGAGGCATCTTGCAGGACTACTGTCACTGGGTCTGTACTTAGAAGGCATGCTTGGCTTAAGGAGCAAACTTTACCAGATCATGTTAAAGCTAAATTACTGGATGCTCCCTTAAACCAAGCCAGCCTGTTTGGTAAAGCAGAAGTAGTACTTAAAAAGATGGAGGAAAAAGCTAAATCTATGCAAACTGTTAAAGATTTCCTGCAAGTACAGCCTCCCAGATTTAATAGGCACCGGCCTTGTAAGAACTGGTCCTTTCCTGTCTCTTCCAAGCCTTCTCAGTCCAAAACCAGGACCAGCAGATCACCCAGGCTTCATTCTCAAGGTACTCACAGGCCTAAGCAGTGGGGAGGCTCCCTCTCCCAAAGCTGGAAGTGATAAGGCACCCCCTATACTAAACTGTCACAATGACTCAATCTTAAACCTTCCAAGCCCTGGTCAACTGACCTTTCCTTTAGAGGGAAAGATCGCCCTGCATGCAAAAAACTGGGAGCTCATTACCCAAGACAAATGGGTTCTAAATATAGTTTCCCAAGGATACAGATTCCACTTCCACTCCTTACCAACCCCAAACTGTTGACCAGGCCTACCCCCAAATTAGTGGGCAGAGGCTCAACAGCAGGTTCTCAATCTTCTAAGTGTCAGGGCTATTCAACCTGTCCCAGAAGAGGAATGGGGGCAAGGGTTTTTCTTAAGACTTTTCCTGGTACCCAGAAAAGACAGTACCTGGCGTCCTATCCTGAACTTGTCTATCCTAAACACCTTTTTGGTAATCCCAAAATTCAAAATGCTAACTCTTCAAGTGCTTCCCATGCTAGGCATAAATGCCTGGTTGGCAACATTGGATTTAAAGGAAGCTTACCTGCACATCCCAATAAGGGAGTCTTGTAGAAAATACCTACTCTTCAGAGCAGGCTACATGCATTATCAGTTCTATGCACTGCCCTTTGTGAATATCCTGGGCGCAGTAGATAAGCCAACGTGCCTAGCTCCAGTCATTGCATTCTGCAGGCAAAGAAATATTCATATATACCCATACCCGGATGATTGTCTAATTCAGGCAGAAAGCCAGGACATACTATTAAATCATCTGACATTTGTAAAGAAACTGCTAACCACACTGGGGTACACCATAAACGAAAAGAAATCTCACCTAGTACCCTGCCAACAAATTGTATTCCTGGGAGCAAGCTTGAATACAACTTCCCAGATGGCCTACCTCATGCCAGAGAAACAAGTTTGACAGCCTACTTCAAACTACTGGCCACAAAGACCCAGCTGTCTGCAAGGAAAATACTGCAAGCCCTGAGGTTCATGGCCTCTTGCATTCTACTGATTCCATATGCAAGACTGCATATGAGGAAACGACAATGGTATCTAAAAAGTCTATGGTGTCAACATTCTCAGGACCTGGAATATATGATTCCCATCATTCCTTGTATAAAGACAGAGTTCCTTTGGTGGGCAGAGGCCTTCCACCACAACAAGGGACTGCCATTCACTCTACCCCCTGCAGCCCAAACCCTAACAGACGCATCAGACTATGCATGGGGGGGCTCACTTGGCAGGGCAGTGCTTTCAGGGCAAATGGAACCAGAGTCAAATGCACCTGCATATCAATCAAAAAGAAATGTTAGCTGTACAGAATTCTCTGACAGCCTTCAAGGACCGCATTCTTCCAGGACAATTATTGGTAAAGACAGACAACACCACTGTTATGTGGTACATAAACAAGCAGGGGGGAACTCACTCATACCCCCTCTTTAGACTAGCCATGGCTCTGTGGAACACAGCTTTGAGCTACCAAGTGCAACTACAAGCTCAATTCCTGCCAGGCAAGCTAAATACACTGGCAGACAATCTAAGCAGAAATCTCATGGACCCACACGAGTAGAAACTGGAGCCAAAGATATTCAACATTCTGAGAAACAAATGGGGGAGCCCAGAGATAGACCTGTTTGCTTCCCCTCAGAACTACCATTTGTACAAATTCTGCACAAGGACTCCCCACAGACAAGCTTGGAAATTGGATGCCATATCCTTTACCTGGGAAAGCCTCTCAGTTTATGCCTTTTCCCCCCTTTGCCTCTCCTCTCGAAAGTTTTACTAAAGATCAAACAGGACAAACCAAGGACAATACTCATTGCACCAGACTGGCCACACCAGCACTGGTATCCCCTCTTGCGCAGTACGTCACTACTGGAACCATGGCACCTGCCTCAAACTCCTTCCCTACTGTCCCAGCAGGAGGGCCAGATTCTGCACCCCCAGCTTCAAACCCTGAACCTGGCAGCCTGGCTTACCGGAGTTCTCCTATACCATCCCACAGCAAACAAGTGCTGGATGTTATCCTGGAGGCAAGGGGGCCTAGTACTAGAAATTCCTTTGCTGAAAAGTGGAAAAGATTCTGTTCCTGGAGCCAGACTCAGGAGATGGGCACAACAGTGCCCAGTTCACTGCCTATTCTTCAATACTTAACAGAGATGCTTCAAAAGGGCCTTTCCTTCTCTTCCATTAAAATTCATGCCTCAGCCATTTCAGCACATTATAATACTGAGTCACCCCTCTTCTCTCACCCCCTACTGAAACAATTCCTCAGAGGGGCCAACATTTAAGACCACCCAGGAGAGCTCCTACTCTTGCCTGGGACCTTAACTTTGTATTGGAAAAGCTCACTCTACCTCCTTTTGAGCCAGCTGCGACTGCGGAGTTGAAATTCCTTTCTTGGAAAACTGCCTTCCTTCTAGCCATCACTTTAGCAAGATGGGTGTGTGAATTACAGGCCCTCATGGCAGTTGAGCCTTTCATCATCTTTCATGCGGACAGGGTGTCCCTCAGGACCAATCCTTCCTTTATACCCAAGGTGGTATCCAGTGTGGACCTTAATCAGTCCATTCATTTGCCAACCTTCTTTTCTAATCCACAGAACAAAGGGGAACGAATACTGCACTCCTTGGTCGTGCACAGACAACTTAGATTTTACTTGAACAAGACCAAGCCTCTCAGGAAATCTGAACAGCTGCTAGTTACCTTTGCTGCAGGGGCAGAGGGGAAGGCCATTTCAAAGCAAACCATTTCCAAGTGGATAGGCCATTGCATTATTTTCTGCTTTTAAGGACCATGGAAAACCTACTGCACAGGGGATAATACCCCATTCCACCAGGGCTGTATCTACTTCTACAGCCTTTCTCAGAGGTGTTCCTACCAGGGACATCCTAGAAGCTGCTACCTGGAGTTCTGTACATACCTTCAAGCATTACCACTTGCCAATTTTCTCTAAATCCAGAGCTGGTTTTGCCACTGCAGTCTTGCAGGGCCTAATAGCTACTCCTAATGCTCAATAACTGGTTCCTCCCTTCCCTAGCTTTGGGAATCTACCCAAATGTAATAACTGCAACAATGAAACACGAAGAACATAGTACAGTTGTGTACACTTACATAAATGTAGATGTTAGAGTGTATTCACTGTTGCAGTCCTGGTTACCCTCCCTCCAGCCCCCTGACTTCTTCTGGCTGTACTTCTCTTCTTGTTTACTATACTTAAGGTTTCTGGTGTATTTTCTTTTTGTTGGAGGTGTAACCTTATATTTAATTGCTTCCCATTATGGGGGCACCTGACATCTGGGGCAAGAAAAACTGATGTAATGGCGTCGGCTGCATGCTTTATACCCCTGACGTCATGGAAGATGAGACAGCAACCGACGAAGGACCCAAGACTTTGATAATCAGGCTGACTGAGGGCTACCTGCAAGCAAATAACCCAAATGTAATGACTGCAACAGTGAATACACTCTTAACATCTACATTTATGGTAAGTGTACACAACTGTACTTTTTGTTCCTCCTGGACCTGTTTTCCAAGTCATCTTTTTTTTCCTAAAGGTAAGGTGTTTTGTCTGAGAAATAAGTCTGTATTTTCTTCCTCTGCTAAATCTCCCTTCTGTATCATTTAATGAGACTTCTATTCCTGATATTTGTGCTTGCTGTTGAAGTGATTCCTGCATTTGTTCCATTTGTTCGGGCCTTTTTTTCTTAATTTTTGTTGCTATTTTGTCCAATTTCAGAGAAAGCCGAAAGTCCTTTCTCTTTCCTGTGAGTTCAGTTTTGTGTGACTCATTTATTTTCCAGTGAAGAATCTTCTGAAGAAAGTTGAACAGGAAAATGGTTTTAAAAATAAAAATGTTATTGCTGTTATCTTCCAGAACAGTTCAAAATAGTATTTAATCAAAAACTTCTATGATAACTCAGAAATACAATTTCCTGTCAAAGTAAATAAAATAGCAGATTTCAGGAAATCTGCTAGATTGCCAACATTCTGGCCGGAATATATTATTCTGTTTGCCATCGCAGATTTCTTGAAGGTGGAGAATAGCCCTTTTTTAGCACGGACTGATGATGACTGGGAACTCCTGTTTCTTTAGGGTAACTGCTCTGCCTTTACTTCTGATTGCTTTCCACACGAAAGGCTCATGTGTTAGTTTTTAGCCTCAAAAGCATCAAAAAGTATTTTATGCCCTTCTGGGAAAGGCATCCGTAGGTTAGCTGGGTAAATCGGCTAAAATTCAAGTCTTTGCTGCCTGCAAAGCTGGGAAAATCCTTGCTATTATTGACCAGGGTGACTGATGTTGACTGAGGTTTTATTTGGGATAAACTCTTGGCTTAGGCTTGTAGGGCCCCAGGACCATTAGCCTAGCAACCTTTTATGATCTCTCTTGCATCCTGGCCATGGAGTCTTCATTGTCTATGCTGATGTGGCAAACACTAATCCTACAAATCACCCCAGACTTCCAGAGTTTGGATAGTTGTTCTTCCTCAAGTCTAAAGGTTTGCAGTATCACTGTGTCTGTGGTGGTCAGCACTCTTTCAGAAGCCATGTATTTTCCACCCTGTGTGGTCTTTCTATTTGGAGCACATCCTTAACCAACTTGCCAGGAGATGTTGAAGGAACATTTCAAGGTTTCCACCTTTAAGGTGCTCAGAGACCCTAATCAGCTGTGTTTCTTTGTGATGTGATCTTCTCCTTAAGTTTCTCTCCAAAAGCTCTTCATAGTGATCATCAAGACTGGCAGTTTAATCCTTCAAGCAAGCATTTTGTTGTAAATATGAAAAATCACCAGAATACATTTGGTCTTGTCTTCTTTCATTTTCACTGATCCTTTCACAAAAGCATCAGATTTGTTTACCTTTTGTATTTCTAATGTAGTATTAGATGTTCTTTGTGTTTCACTGTTGCAGTCATTACATTTGGGTAATCTGCTGGCAGGTTGCCCTCAGTCGGCTTGAATAACAAAGTCTTGGGTCCTACGTCTGTTGCTGTCCCCTCTTCCATGTCGTCAGGGGTATAAAACATGCAGCCAACACCATTTTATTCAGTCTTTCTTGCTGTGTGGTGCCTGAAGCAGAAGCAGTTCACAAGTGCCAGTTGGCAGACTCCTGAAATTTTTGCATTAGTTTCAGAACCGAAGTTTTCAAACTAAAGCTAATTACCCCGTTGGGGAAACTTTTTCTTGCTCCTTACCAATGTCAGTAAAAGTTAATAATTGCATTACTTGTGGGAAGCAAATACCTCAAGGATTTTCATTTGTACTGTATTCCTTGCCTAGGCCCAGATCATAACGTGCCTGGATGTCGGTTTTGTGCTAGATTTAACCAATGCACTATTGAGCATCGGTATATTTTTGCTTCTAAATATTTTGGATTAAGAGTTAATTATCCTGAAATGTTGTCTGTTAGCAATCCAACTACCGGAGTTCACAAAAAATGCAAAGAAAAAGACCGACAGACCGTCTAGGTCCAAAACCGACGATGAAGCTTCTAAGCCAGTTGCCGGTTCGCCAGTACTCTGGTGCTTTTGCAGCCCCTGATAGCCGCTACTTTTGAGTCGCAGGCCTCCACCGAGACCCACTCTGAGTCCAGTATGCCACGAGATTCTCAGAGTATTGAACCTGCAGATGTCTCTCCCTTGGATGGGTCCGTAGCCACTGAGCAGGCACCGGCTTCGGAGGGTGTTTTCAGGCCTCAACATTTCTATATTAAACCGACACCAGCCTCAAAAACAAGGTCAAAAACATCATCTATGTCTAAGAAATGACTTGAGCCACATGCACAGGCCCCTATGCCTAAAAAACAGATTATCAAAATGGCTGAGGACTTAATTACCTTGATCAGGTGTTCTCAACTCCCCCCCCCCCCCCCCCCCCCCCGCTTGAGGCCTAGGCTAGGCACTGACTATGAATCTTCAGACCAGGTTTCCATTTTTTCTGATTCCTCTTCTGATCAGGAATTTTCTGTTCCACCCTATGAGGATTCTGATGTAGAGGAATCCATCCCATCTGCATCTCCTCCTGAGGATTACTCTTTTGGAGAGACTTTGCATACCTTAAGGGAACATTTTCATTGGGAGAGTCAGGACTTCTCCGAATCAAAAAAGAGGCTGTGGGATTTCCTCCTTCTTTAGCATAGGCCTTTGGCCATACCTCCTATATTAGGTATTGTTGATGTGTTTTCTGAATCAAGCATGGCTCCTGATTCCCTACCTCCGGCTCCTAGTAAGCCAGACGGATATTACAGGGTTCCTGACTCCCACGAATTTCTATTCAGAAATCCTGCTACTGATCCTGAGACTATTTCACAGGGTCCCAAGGGTGTAAAGGCCTCTACAGCCGAAAATCCTAACCCCTCTGATAGAGATTCCAGGGTGCTGGATAGATGGGGAAAGAAGGTTTATATGACTGCAACCATTGCAATCATGGCCTTAAACTGACAGTTTCATATGCTTAAATATCAACAGCATGTTATGGGTTTACTGAAACAAAAAGTGATGTTGATTTCTGATTGTGTGGAAAATAGAGTTACAGGAATTATTGCATTCAGCAGAACAAGTTGGAAAGCATACATTGCAATGTGGTTTTGATTCCTTGGAGGCCTCTTGCAGGGCCACAGTTACTGGATCTGTGATTAAAAGGCATGCCTGGCTCAAGGAGCAAAATCTGCCTGATCATGTTAAAGCTAAATTGTTGGATGCCCCTTTGCAGCATGAAACTCTGTTTGGTAATAAGGCAGAAGAGGTTTTAAAGAAAATGGAAGACAAAGCTAAATCTATGCAAACTGTAAAATATTTCTTGCAAGTGCAGCCACCCAGGTTCAGTAGGCACTGGCTTACTAAAACTTAGTCCTTTCCTGTATCCAGCAGAGCCACTACAGGCAAATCCAGATGCTCAAAAGGCTCCAGATACTAATCACAGGGTTCTTACAGGCCAAAGCAATGGGGTGCCTCCACCTCCAAATCTGGAGGAAGCAAAGCGCAACCCTACGGTAAGCAGTCTCAATGACTTTCCTCTACCTTCACCAAGCACTTACCTTTTGGCAGCCCCCTTGGGGGGAAAACTAGCACTTCATGCACAAAATTGGCAGTTAATTACCCAAGACAAGTGGGTATTAAACATAGTATCTCAGGGGTACAGATTTCATTTCCATACTTTGCCAATTCCAAACGGATGGCCAGATCTGCCACAATCAGTGGGAAAAGGCACAGAAACAAGTTATGTCCCTCATGGATATGGGGGCTATTCAACCAGTACCAGAAAAAGGACAAGGCTTTTATTCAAGACTTTTTTCCTGGTGCCCAGAAAAGACGATGCTTGGCATCCAATACTGGACTTATCGATCTTGAACACGTTCCTGCACATTCCAAAATTCAAAATGCTGACTTTGCAACAGCTACTGCCTATGCTGGGCTGGAACGCTTTGTTAGTGACTCTAGACTAGGGTGGGAGGCTGGCGTAATGGTTAAGGTGCTTACCTTAGAAACACAAGGTGCAGGGTTTGATTCTCACATGGGGTAATTGGCTAGGCTTAAAATGGCCCAAGAGGACAGTTAGCCTAGTATGACTCTATGACTTAAGAGGCATACCTGCATATCCCAATAGGGGAATCATGCAGAAGATACCTCCGCTTCAAGGCAGGTTTTATGCATTACCAATTCTCTGCACTGCCCTTTGGCTTATCTACTGTGCTCAGGGTCTTTACAAAGTGCCTGGCACCTGTAATTGCATTCTGCAGACAAAGAAACATACAAATTTATCCTCATCTGGACCACTGTATCCAGAGGACAAGGACACTTCTTCAACATCTGGCATTTATAAAAAGGCTTCTAACATGCCTAGGGTACACAATAAATGAAAAAAAATCCCAACTGGTACCCTGTCAAATAATTACATTCCTTGGTGCAAGCTTGAATACAACTGCCCAGATGGCTTACCTTATGTCAGATCAAGGCAACTGGCAACAAGAACCCAGTTATCTGCAAGACAAATTCTGCAGGCTTTGGGGTTCATGGCATCCTGCATTCTACTAATTCCATATGCGAGACTGCATATGAGGAAACTTCAATGGTACCTAAAAAGTTTATGGAGTCAACATTGTCGCAGTCTGGAAACAATGATTCCTCTCATTCCCTGCCTACAACAGGAGTTTTTTTGGTGGGCAGAGACATGTCACCAAAACAAGGGGCTGTCATTCACTCTACCCCCGGACACCCATACCCTAACTACAGACTCATCAGATTATGCTTGTGGGGCCCACCTGGCAGGGAGATGCATTCAGGGCAAATGGAAACCAAAACAAATGCATGTGTATATCAACCAGAAAGAGATGCTAGCTGTTCAGAATGCTGACCGCCTTCAAGGACTTACTTCATCCAGGGCTACTACTGATAAAGACGGACAACACCACAGTTATGTGGTCCATAAACAAGCAGGGGAGGTACACATTCCTACCCCCTTTGCAGACTAGCCATGGCATTGTGGAGCACAGCTTTGACTTGCCAAATACATCTTCAAGCTCAGTTCCTGCCAGGAAAGCAAAATACTCTGGCAGACCTAAGCAGAAATCTGATGGACCCACACGAATGGAAACTGGATCCACAAATCTTCAGCATGTTAACACAGAAATGGGGGAGCCCAGACATGGATCTATTTGCCTCTCCCCAAAATTATCAGCTGGACAAATTCTGCACAAGGGCTTATCACAGAAAAGTATGGAAAGTGGATGCCCTATCAGTCTATGCCTTTCCCCCTCTGCCTCTTCTCTCCAAGGTCTTACTAAGAAGTCAGACAGGAAAAAACAAAAATTATTCTAGTTGCTCCGGACTGGCCTCGCCAGCACTGGTACCCAATTCTAAGGAATATGTCTCAACTTCCCCCTTGGTACTTGCCTCAAATACCTCATCTACTGTCTCAGCAGAACAATCAAATTCTGCGCACTCCGCTCCAAACTCTGAACCTTGCATCATGGCTGATCATTTAATTATTCAAACACCTCTCAGTAAATCTGCGATTGGTTTCATTTTGAGAGCCAGAAGGCCTAGTACTAGAAAATCTTATGCTGATAAATGGAAGAGATTCTGTGCTTGGAACCAAGCACAAGGAACAGACGCAGAAAAGCCCAGTATTCCTCAGATTTTACAATACTTGACTAAGATGCTTGACAAGGGCCTATATTTTTCTTCAATAAAAATCCATGCCACTGCCATCTCTGCTCATTACAACATAGCACCTCCCCTCTTTTCTCATCCTCTGCCTAAGCAGTATCTTAGAGGGGCTAAAAATTAAGGCCTCCCAGAAGATCACCAACTCCTGCATGGGACCTCAATTATGTGCTGGAAAAACTCACCCTGCCACCTTTTGAACCAGCAGCTACTGCAGATGTAAACTTTCTATCTTGGAAAACAGCTTTTCTCTTGGCAGTCACGTCAGCAAGAAGGGTTTCAGAACTACAGGCTGTCATGGCTGTGGAGCCTTTTATTACATTTTACCCGGACAGGGTGTCCCTCAGGACCAATCCTTTTATGCCTAAGGTGGTAGCCAGTGTGGCACTTAACCAGGCAATTCACCTGCCAATATTTACCCAAATCTGCAGAACAAGGGGGAGCGGATTCTGCATTCATTGGACGTACACAGACAACTAAGATTCTAATTAAACAGGACCAAATCTCTAAGAAACTCTGAGCAACTACTGGTAGCATTTGCTGCAGGGTCAGAGGGGAAGGCTTTTTCAAAGAAGACTATTTCTAAGTGGATAAGCCACTGCATTCGTCCCTGCTACTTGCACCATGGTAAACCTGTGCCCAAGGGGATCAGGTCACATTCCACCAGGGCTGCCTCTACCTCAGCAGCATTTCTCAGAGGGGTTCCAACCAAAGACATTCTAGAGGCTGCTACTTGTAGCTCTGTTCACACCTTCACAAAGCATTATCATTTGCCTCTCTTCACCAAATCCAGGGCAGGCTTTGCCACTGCAGTTCTGCAGGGCCTTATAGCCGCTCCTAATACTATTTAGTTTCATCCTCCCATCCATAACTTTGGGATTCTACCCAAATGTAATGACTGCAACAGTGAAACACGAAGTACATAGTACAGTTGTGTACACTTATCATAAATGTAGATGTTGGGGTGTATTCACTGTTGCAGTCTGGGTTACCCCCCATCCCCCTTTTCTATAACTTTTCTTTCCTTCACTATATACTAAAGCCTTTGTGGTGTATTTGCTTTTAGATGAAGGAAAAGTTTACGTTGCTAAAAGTGCATTTGCATATGTCCTTCAAGGATGCATCTGCAGTCCTTACAAATGGGTTGTCCTGTCGTCAGGCAGCCCTTCGGTCGGCCGGATTCCAAAGTCTGGGTCTGGCCTCTGCTGGTGTCGCACTTCACCCGACGTCATAGCTGCAGTTCTTCGGGTATAAAGGCATCAGCCGACGCCATTTTCCTCAGTCTTTCTTGCCGCGTGGCGCCCGAAGCAGAAACTGTTCGCAAGTGCCGGTCGGTCAGATCCAGAGATTACTACTACCGAATACTACTTCGAAGACTTCTAAAAAGCTAAGTATCCCGTTGGGGACTCTTTCTTGCCTCAGCCGATGTCAGAAAAAGTGAATAACTGTTTAACTTGTGGGAAACAAATACCTCATAAAGATTTCCACTCTTACTGCTTACCTTGTTTAGGCCCAGACCACGACGTAGCAGCTTGTCTAGCCTGTGCTTCTTTTAACCGACGGACGCTTAGACGTCGGTCGGAGTTTGCTGAACAGTTTTTCGGCTCAGATTTTGCATACATAATGCCGTCGGATCCTCCGACTTCTCAAGTTGTTAAACGCAAAGAAAAGGGCCGACACTCGCGGTCTGCGGTTTTGGCCGAAACCACGGTTAAGCAAACCGCGAGTGTCTCTGTTTCGGCCGAAACCGAGCAAACGGTTCTATCTTCAGCCGAATCCATGACTACTACCGAGGCCCCTTCTACTCTGGTTGAATCGGCCTCTGAAGTTATACCTGCTACTGTGGTTTCACAAGAATTATCGGACACCATCCCTTTGGATGTTTCTACCCCTGCACGTGTTGCTGCTAGGCCGCCTGCAGCCATGTCTATTAAGGCCTTTGCCAGGGCTAAAGCAGCCAAAACTTCTAAGTCTGTGCCTGTTAAGCCCCCCTCTCACAGGCCCAGTTCCAGTTCCCAAATGCTTACTCTGGCAGAGGATCTCATCTCTTTAATAAGGGGATCCCAATCTCACCCAAACAGGGCCTCTCAACCTCCAGAAAAGAGACCTAGAGCAGAGCCCCCTGAGCCAGTGTCCTCAGATGATTCTTCTGATACAGACAATACAGAACAGCCAGAGGCTCCTTTTTCTACTTATGAAGATTCCGATGCTGAGGAATCAATTCCTTCTGCCTCTCCACCAGAGGAATTTTCTTTTGGGGAAACTTTACATGCCATGAGAGAGCAATTCCAATGGCAGGGACAAGATTTTTCAGATTCAAGGAAAAGGCTTAGGACCTTTTTGCATTTACCACAACATAGGCCTTTAGCTATACCTCCAGTTCTTCCTGTTGTGGATGATGCATTTAATGATGCTTGCACTGCTCCTGATACTTTACCTCCAGCCCCTGCTAAGCCCGATAGGTTCTACAGGGTTCCGGACACTCATCACCATTTATACAAGGCTCCTTTTGCAGATCCCGAGACTATCTCCCAGGGGCCTAAGGCAGTAGCCGACCTCAGTTAAAAACCCTCTCCCTTCTGAAAGGGAATCCAGGTCCTTAGAGAGATGGTGTAAAAAAGTATACACCTCTGCTACTCTCTCAGCTAGGGCATTGAACTGTCAGTTTCATATGATCCAATACCAGGAGTTTATGCTTGATCAGTTAACTAAGAAACTGTCCTCTGATGATTCTTTAGATAAGAAATATGTTCTAGAAATGGTGCATAATATTCAGCAGGTTAGTAACCATTCCTTAAAATGTGGCTATGATGCACTGGAGGCTTCCTTTAGATCAGCCATGACTGGCACAGTTATAAGAAGGCATGCATGGTTGAAAGAACAGGTCTTGCCGGATCATGTTAAAGCAAAACTATTAGATGCTCCTATGGATAAGGTCAGTTTATTTGGTTCTCCTGCTCAACAGGTACTGAAGAAAATGGAAGAGAAGGCAAAATCTGTACTAACAGTGAAAGATTTCTTACAGGTTCAGCCTCCAAGGTTTAGCAGGAACTGGCCTTCCAAAAATTGGTCCTTTCCAGACTCCTCTAAAACTCAGAGAGGCAGGAATAGGCGTTCAAGAGGCAGAAATCAATCCAGAGAAGGTGCCTACAGGGGACGCCAGTGGCAAGGCAACAACCAGCGAGGCACAGACACAACTACTACCACTGCAACAGGACAATCACAGTGACTTGGCTCTGACACCGCCTACCAGGGAACAAGTAGCAGCACCCTTAGGCGGAAAGTTAGCCTTATTTTCAAAAAACTGGCACTATATCACAAAAGACAAGTGGATTTTGCAAACTATAGACCAAGGCTACAGGTTTCATTTCCACACTTTACCAGGAAAAAGAGGAATGCCAAACCTACCACCAAATCAAAAGACAGAAGCTCTAGAACAAATAGCTCAATTAGCAAAGATGAGAGCTGTGGAAAGGGTACCTTCTATGGAACAAGGCAAGGGATTTTACTCCAGACTATTCCTGGTACCAAGAAAAGAGAAAAATTGGAGGCCTATTCTCGACCTGTCTGCTTTAAACACATTCATCATTGTTCCAAAATTCAAAATGCTGACCCTACAGCAACTTCTTCCCATGCTGGGCAAGGAGTATTGGCTGGTAACTCTAGATCTCAAGGAGGCATACCTGCACGTCCCCATACGACCAAATTGCAGAAGATACCTCAGATTTCTTGCAGGATCAGAGCATTATCAATTCTCAGCATTGCCTTTTGGCTTATCTACTGCGCCCAGAGTGTTCACGAAATGCCTGGCATCCGTAATCGCTCACTGCAGGCTTCAGGGAATCCAAATATATCCATACCTGGACGACTGCCTGATACAAGCGGACAACAAAAACAAGCTAACAAAAGACTTACAAAGAGTCATTTGCTTACTACAAGCCCTGGGATACACAGTCAATATAAAAAAGTCAAGACTGATACCATCCCAAAGAATAACCTTCTTAGGTGCAGAATTGGACACAGTAAAACAGATGGCATTCCTAACTGCAGAAAAACAAGAACAACTTCCTCTCTACTTCTTGGTATTAACAAAGCAGCACAAACTAACAGTAAGGAAAGTATTGCAGGCCTTGGGCTTCATGGCATCCTGCATAATCCTGGTCCCCCATGCCAGACTACATATGAGAAAGCTACAGTGGTACCTAAAGAATTTATGGTCTCAACACAGGCACAGCTTAGAAACCGAAATACCACTAATTCCATGCCTGAAACAAGAGTTCCTATGGTGGGCTCAGGCATGCCAGTCAAACCCAGGTTTGCCCTTCCACAGCATTCAACCAAGCCAAACCATCACAACGGACGCCTCAGACCTCGGTTGGGGGGCCCACATGCTGGACAAGTGCATACAAGGCTTATGGACTCCAGATCAGCTGCACCTGCACATAAATCAAAAAGAAATGCTGGCAGTAAAACTAGCAATCCAGAATTTCAGACCATTCCTCCAAGAAGGCCAGTTGATAAGGACAGACAACACCACAGTCATGTGGTACATCAACAAACAGGGAGGCACTCATTCATACCCTCTATGCCGGATGGCACTGGACCTATGGAATATGGCTCTGAGTTACAACATTCAGCTACAAGCAATTTTTGTACCGGGAAAAGAAAACAAACTAGCAGACATATTAAGCAAAACTACCTCGGATGCTCATGAATGGATGCTACACCCGGACATCTTCAAGGTCATCACAAAGAAATGGGGACTGCCACAAATAGACCTATTCGCATCCCCACTCAATCACCAGCTCAAGAAATTCTGCACAAGGACGTACCACCCACTTGCTTGGAAGGTGGACTCCCTATCCTTCAGTTGGAAAGGCCTGACAGCATATGCATTCCCACCTCTTCCTTTGATGCACAAGGTGCTATTGAAAATCAAAGAGGAACATCCAAGGATCATTCTGATAGCTCCAGATTGGCCAAGACAACATTGGTACCCATTACTGAGGAGCATGTCTCGGGGAAAATGTGGACACTACCCCTGATTCCTTTGCTGTTAACTCAGAGCGACTACAACATCCTGCATCCAAACCTGAAAACTCTGCAACTGACTGCCTGGAACATTACATAAGAGCAACTAACCCAGATTTATCCCAAAGGGTTAAAGACATTATCCTTGAGGCCCAGACCCTCAACAAGAAGGAACTATGCAGGAAAATGGAAAAGGTTTCTCATTTGGAGTACCGAGAGGGGCAAAGATGTGTCAAAGGTAGACATTGCCAACATCCTGGAGTATTTGGCAGAGCTTTTCCATACAGGCCTGTCCTATTCCTCCATCAAGATACATGCATCAGCTATTTCTGCAGAATACAGCTTGATCCCCTGTCTTTTCGCATCCTCTACTCAGGCAGTTTCTGAGAGGAATTAAGAATGTAAAACCTCCTAGGAAACCACCATTACCAGCATGGGACTTGAACTTTGTGCTAGAAAAATTGACACTCCCCCCTTTCGAACCAGCAGCAACAGCAGATCTGCAACACCTATCCTGGAAAACTGCTTTCCTGCTGGCAGTTACCTCAGCAAGAAGGGTTTCTGAGCTACAGGCTTTAATGGCAGTACAACCCTTCCTAATCTTCCATCAAGATAGTGTCCATGAGAACTAATCCTACATTTATGCCTAAGGTGGTATCTAGAGTGTCTTTAAACCAGGCAATCCACCTACCTACCTTCTTCCCCAATCCACAGAACAGGGGGGAAAGACTGCTGCATACTTTGGATGTACATAGACAGTTGCGCTACTACCTGGACAGAACCAAGGGGAATAGAAAAACTGACCAGCTTCTGGTAGCATATGCAACAGGAAGGGAAGGAAAAGCAATTTCCAAACGGACAATCTCCAAGTGGATAGGAAATTGCATTAGATTCTGTTACTCCTACCATGGAAAGCAAATTCCACAGAACATAAGGCCTCATTCTACAAGGGCTACAGCCACTACCACAGCTTTCTTACGAGGAGTGGCTACCAAGGACATTATAGAGGCTGCTACTTGGACCTCCGTGCATACATTTGCCAAGCATTATAACTTACCTTTATACTCTAGATCCCGAGCAGGCTTTGCCACTGCTGTTTTGCAAGGGATCCTAACTACACCATAATTTCTTCTTCCTCCTCCCCTAGTTTGGCTATGGTATTCTACCCATTTGTAAGGACTGCAGATGCATCCTTGAAGGACATAGTACAGTTTTGTACCTACCATAAATGTAGATGTCCGAACAGGATAGCATCTGCAGTCAGGATTACCCACCCTCCTTCCCCTCTGTGGTATTCCTAGGGTATTTGCCCACCTAATAGCTAGCTGGGGGGGTCTATTATGGTGTATTTGTTTGTATATATGTACTTACATGATTATTTTTTGTTTGCCTTCTACTATTTGGAAACATTGGCATTTATCCAAAATTTAGCTATCCAAGAGGGCAACTGGCATCTGGGGCAAGAAACACTGAGGAAAATGGCGTTGGCTGATGCCTTTATACCCGAAGAACTGCAGCTATGACGTCGGGTGAAGTGCGACACCAGCCGAGGCCAGACCCAGACTTTGGAATCCGGCTGATTGAAGGGCTGCCTGACGACAGGACAACCCATTTGTAAGGACTGCAGATGCTATCCTGTTCGGATATCTACATTTATGGTAGGTACAAAACTGTACTATATTTCTGTTTTATATATATCTATATATATATATATATATATATATATATATATATATATATATATATATATATAATATTTTTGCTCCCCATTTGGGGGGCACCTGACATCTGGGGCAAGAAAAACTGAATAAAATGGAGTCGGCTGCATGTTTCATACCCCTGATGACCTGACGTCATGGAAGAGGAGACAGCAACCGATGCAGGACCCAAGACTGTTATTCGGGCCGACTGAGGGCAACCTGCCAGCAGATTACCCAAATGTAATGACTGTAACAGTGAATACACTCGCATCTACATTATGGTAAGTGTACACAACTGTACTTTTTAGTGCCAATTGATCATTATGATAACTGTTGCAGTAGCCTTAGTTACACGAGTTGTATCCTGTGCAGGATACTACCCATATAACTATAAGGCTACTGCAGCAGTGATCACTCAAACATCTACTGTTGAGCTTACCTACACAACTGTACATTTTCTCCAGTGGCTCAGGACTTTGATCTGAAATGTTCCTCGCTTCATAGTGGTCATGTAGTGATGCTGGTCTCTAATGCTGTCTGAGAACTTTGCATTTATTTCTCAGCTTTGCTGTTTGTTTTATTCTTTCAGGACATCCACCCCGTTTAATACTCACTAATTCTCTGTGGAATATTAACTTTGGCTTACTAATGTGCTTAACTTTGTTTTTTCTCACTTCCCCCAGGGAGCTGCTAGGGAGTCTGGTGATTACACCATGGGGGAAGTCCTACTTTGTCAGAAATGCTGAGTGAGCAAATGGTTGTAGCTAAGGAAATGATTCTTTTGATCTTGAATATAGGATCTGAATTGCTCATAATTGTAAGGCTTTATGGAAATCTGAATCTAAACCAATTGAAAATTGTAGGATCAAATATTTTAAAGGAGATAAATAAGTTGAACTTGGGATCTTTAGAAAAGGGAAGGAGCTAATTCAAGAGAAATAAATGGACTTTGGGGGACCAGTACATGAAAATTGTTCAGGAGGAGGAATGGGATTTAAGGGAAGGCAGGAATTGGACAATTTATGTAATGTTTTCTTTTTAACAATCATTCACTTCAGTATTCACGAAAATGAAAAATGGTGCTATGGTTTTCGTTTCTATCAATATATGTGTACTTGTGTAATTATTTAAAATATGAAGATTTAATACAAGTCTTTAAAGTATAATTGAAAAATTGTCATGGTTCACCAGACAGCCTTTTTAAACCTAGCCATGCTTCTAGAGGTCAGACTCAAACCCTGTACCTTGACTCTGAAGTGGTTTCTTATGGGAGTATAACTTGAGTAAACTAAGGAGGAAATGAGGAATAAAAGAAGGGAAGAAAGATTTGGTGATGGAATACATACATTGATAGTCAAGGGAGCTACTAGAAAAGATGGAATAAGACGGCTGTACTACAATTAATAAGAGTCAGTTGAAAGAGCAACTGGGCTTTATGGTTTCCCTAAAAAGTTTTGCAAGATATATACTTCAGATGTAAAGAAAATATAGAGCTTTGAAATATTTTTAAACTCAAAAGTGGGAATGCTTCCTTAGATTGAAGGAGAGGGATTGGAGGTAGATAACTGTAGGGCAGTTTTTTTATTTAGTGTTGGTGCAGTGGTAGATAAAAGGGGGTGGGTTTACTTGGTGTCATTCAAGAGGGTAAGATTAGCATTGATAATTGATGACATTCAGAAGCTAACTGGGATTTTTAATGTATATTGGTAAGACTGCAGTGGTGCTGCGGTAGCATTGTCCCCTCACAGTAAGATGTTGTCCTGTTCGATTCTTGGCTAGAGCATCTACTGTGTGGAGACGTGCGTGAAAGGGCATACCTTCGTTGAAGGTTGTGCGTCAGGGCCGGCAACTGGGCAAGTAAAAATCTACTGCCAGTCATTAGCGACCCCTAACCGGGCAAAGTCGAAAGAGACAACATTGGTAAGGTTGCAACTGGATTTGAAAATAGTGCTCTGACGTTTTTAGGAGTTTAATTTTTTAGGTATTTGAAGAAGGCATAAATTGGTTTACAACTTTAAATGATGGGTATAAATGTATGGGGAAACTAGCAGTGGAAGAACGAGAGAATAAGATTGTGTCAGATAAGAAAGATTTGTAGAGAGGCTAAGCAGATTTGCTTCCTGTAACCACATTTAGTTTTGTTAGAGGTGCTTACCTGAAGGGTAAGGAAGAAATTAAGCTTCAGTGACGTACAGAAAAGGGAAGACCTTACATTTATGTGCGAATAATTGTATGGCAGTGTGTAATGTGAAGTGAACACCAACAATGATTATTTTTATTTATTTATTCCAGTTTGGTGACTGGGGAGGTCCACTGGGCTAAAAGCCCATTTTCAGTGGAGGCCCGGGGAGAAAAGCTCCATAATAAAATGTTACATGACAATCACACAATTACAAAAAATAAATTGATTTACATACAAATTAAACACTGTATGATTATAGAAACAGTCCAGGAGGATGATAGGCAAATTGCATAGGGATGGGAGAAATTGTTAGTTACATTAGCAATGTAAGACAAATATGGAAGGTATGAAGGTTAGCCAGGTGAGAACGAAGAGGGGAGCTTGGCAGGTATAGAGTGAAGTGTGCAGTTACATTTTCGGTGAGTATGCAAGTAGGAGAGGAGTTTAGTTTTGAAGGAGTGTAGGTTGTCACAGGTCCTCAGTGTGGAGGGAAGGTCATTCCATTTTTTAGCAAGGGAAAAGGAGAGTACAAGTTGACCGGCTGGGTGTTTAGGTTTGTGGCTAGAGATGAGGTTTTGGTTAGAAGATCTAAGGGGTCTGCGGGGGGTGTAAGGTTGGAGGATATTGGATAGTGCGTGGCAGAGGGTGGGTTGAAAGATTAATTTGTGGACTGAGACAAGTTGGAGGTAGTCTAGTTGTTTGGGGAGTTCAAGCCAATTTGGGGTTTGTAGGGATGTGCAGTGATGAGAGCGTGAAGTTGCCTTAGTGGCAAATTTGGAAATTTTATTGTAGCATACTTCCAGTTTAGAGGTTAAGGTAGAAGATAGATTTGTAAGCAGAGGGGCACCATATAGAAGAGATGGGAGGAGGTATGTAGAGGCTAAGGTACGTCTGGTAGAGGGGGAGAGGAATTGACTATTTCTGTATAGTAGGCAGAGTTTTATATGGGTTTTCTTGATAAGTTGGATATTGGTATTGAATTTTAAGTGTTCGATTGTGACCCTAGGAGCTTAGCAGAGGGAACGGTGTTAATGTTGGAGTTAAGGCAAGAAATTTGAAATGAGTTTTTTTCGGTGGTGGAGAATTTTGAGTGGGTGAAAAGAAGAATCTTAGTTTTGTTAGCATTAAGTGAGAGGTGATTTTGATGCATCCAATTTTCAGTGGTTGTGAAGGCGGTTTGAGTTAGAGATTGGAGTTCTTTAAGGCTGGGGGCAGAGCAGATCAAAGTAGAGTTGTCTGCGTATCGGACAATTTTGGTATTGGGAATAGCTTTGTGGAAGCCATTAATGAAGATGTTAAATAGCAGTGGGCCAAGTATGGAGCCTTGGGGAACTCCTGTGGGGGTAGGAAGGAAGCTGGAGGAGGCTTGGCCCCATTTCACGGTTTGGGACCTGTCAGAGAGGTAGCTGGAGAACCAGGATAGGGTTTAGGGGAGATGTTAAGGGTGGTAGTAGATGGGAGTGGGAGATGGTATTGAAAGCTTTGGATAGATCTAAGGGAACAGATGAAACTAAGTTACCAGAGTCTCGAGCTGAATTGACAAGAGTGTAAGAAGGAGAGAAGGGCTATGTTAGTATGTCCAGGGCGGAAACCGTGTTGGGTAGGAGAGAGACGCTGGTATTTGATTATGAACTGCATGAGTTGCAGGTGGATGCATTTTTCGAGGATTTTTGATATAGGAGAGAGGATAGCTATGGGGTGGAAGTTAGAGAAGTTACAAGTTTTGCCACATTTGTGGAGTGGGAGAATAAAGGCAGAGCGCCATAGTTTGGGTACATAAGATTAGAGAAGGGATCGATTTATCAGGATACTAATAGGGAAAGCAATACTGTCGGCGGCAATTTTTAAGGAGGAGGAGGGGATGTTGCTAGGGGCATTTGTGCAAGGTTTAAGTTTGGAGAGAAGTTTCTTTATAAAGTGGGTGGCTACAGGTTTAGGTTCAAAGGTAGGGAGAGGGGATAGTGAGGATGTGGAGTAGTGGGAAGAGGGGGGTGGGGGGTGTTGGGGAAGGTTGTGGTTAGCTCAGCAATAGAAGAGGTGAAGGAGTTGACTAGATTGGCAATGTCTTGGTCAGATTTGCTAGTATCAGGGCAAGGGTTGTTTGTTGTGCCCGGCTTAAGAAGAGAGTTAATAGAATTCCAGAATTGTTTGGGTTTTTTTGCATGATTTATTTGTAAGAGGTTGTAGTGAGACTTTTTATCTGATATGACATGTTTTTTGGCAGGATTTCATAATTGTTTGTATTTAAGTAAGTATTCAGGTTGTTTATATTGGAGATATTTTTTCCAGTATGTGTCTCTCTGTTGCATAATTTTTTTGGTTTCTTTAGTAAGCCAGGGGGCGGTCTTGGCTTTGACTCTTTTAGTACGAATTGGAGCTAAGGGGTTTAGGATAGTAAGGAATATGGTGTTGAAGAAATCAACGGCTTCGTCCAGGGGTAGGGTTTTTAGTGGGTTCCAGTTAGTGAATTTGAGGGAGTCAGAGAAGGTGGAGGGATTAAAGTTGGTTAAGTTGCGAGTGTGTAAGTGTTTGTGGGAGAAGGAGGAAGACGTTGTTCTATAGGTGAAGGGCAGGGAGGTGGTCTCCTACAGGGTCTGGAATAATGCCAGATGTTGAGGTTCGGTTTGGATGAGACACCAGGATCCAGTCTAGGATGGAGCCTGTGAGGTTAGTTTTGTTGGGCCTGGTGGTATAGTTTATAAGTTGTGTGAAACTGAAAAGGTTGATAGGGTGGGATTATGGTCACTGATTTTTTGCCAGTTAATATTTACATCTCCCATAATATAAGTTTCATGTTTAATATTTAAGGAGGACCAAGGTAGTGGTGATGTTTCCAGGAGGAATGTAAAGGGAGATGATGCAGATGCTTTTATGATAATTTAATTTTAGGAGGCCAGCTACTAGTTCAGCATTATGAAAGGAAGGGATAGCATTTGGGAAAGGAGTGATGGATAAGTGGTTAGCGTAGATTAGTGCTACACCACCACCTCTTTTATTTATGTGATCGGATCGGAGAGCTTGAAAACCGGGGGGGGGGGGGGATTCATTGTTGGTTATGTGTGGTTTTAACCAGGTTTCAGAGATGGCTGCAATATCTGGTGAATTATGGTTTAGCCAGGCATGGAAGAGGGTAATTTTATTAGTTAAGCATTGGGCGTTGATGGTGAGAAATTTGAGATCTTTACAGTTTGGTTTGTTGATTTTATTTGTTTGAGGCATGTTTTGTCCAGGGTTTGGATGAATGTCGCCTGCTAGGCAGAGGAAAGAGAGAAGGTGGGTAGGTTTGTTAGTTTTAGTATGTTTTAGTTTGTTAGGGGTAGGATGGTAGGGGGTGGCTTTAGGTTTGTAGAATTTATTTGGGACTTCGAAGAGTTTTAATGTTAACAGAGAGGGGGGTGAACTGGAGTTAGAGGCAGAGATATTGTGGTAGTGATTAGTGGGGTATGGTGGTGGAGGTGGAATGGTATAGTTGTAGAAGAATGAGGGCTAGGAGTAATGTAGGGGCAAGGATTGTAGTAGGAATTGAAGGCATCGTAGAAAGAGATTAGATTTAGATTAGTGGTGAAAGAGCAAAAAGGTTTGTATGTTAAGAGTATGTAAGGCAGGTGGGTGGGAAGGAGTTTAGCTTGAAAGGTAAGGTTGGTGGAAGGGGAGGTATATTTGGAAAAAGTGGGTGGAGTAATCTAGTGATGGGATTGGGTGATGTAAGTGGGAGGGGGTTTGTGATGAGTAATAAATGTAGGACCACTGGGGGCGGGTGGAAATTGGGAGCAGGGTAGGGGAGCGGAGTGAGCCCGCAGGGCAAACGGAGCGGGATAGAGCAACAGGGCAGAAGAGTCCAGCTGAAAAAGTATCAGCCACTGCAGGTTGGAGCTGAGGCAAGTTGGAGGAAATGCAGAAAAACTGGTGTAAGTAAGTGGGGATTGAGTAAATAGGGGAGAAGAGAAGACTATTGAGGTGAGGAAGTGGAGTAAAAGAAGGGGAGGTTTGGCTTCTGAAGGGTTTAGAGGTGAGGTTGGAGTAAAAGATTTGAAAGGAGTAGGAGCAGGCAAGCGAGGAATAGTGCTGCCACCTAGTGGAGAAAGAGAATGGCAAGCAGAGAGTGATAGGGAGTTAAAGAATAGGGCAAATGGACAGAGGCTCGAAGGAAAAGCAAAAGGGCTATAGGGTACTACAGAGGGGTACAGAAAAGGGATTGGGGGCCGTAGGCACCACTGAAAGGGGAGTTTATACGGTCTGTGGTAGGCTGCTGTCGCACTCAGAGGGACTGGCTAACAAATAAGGAAGCTTAGGTAGGTATAAGACTACATACATTTATTGAAAATTATTTAGTGATTCCAATCCAATGTTCCTTTTCAGTAGGACCCAGTTTCATGGAAAGCGACCAGTTGAGCTTACTGAGCTTTTGCAGGAAATAGTCTGAATGTTCGGGAGGTAGAGCAGGACCTTCAGGGGTGGATTACTGTAGAGAGAGAGGGAAAGTAATCAAAAATAAGTATAGGGGAATAGAGGGAGGCAAAAATTGTAAGTAGGGAGAGAAAAGGAAGAGGGGAATATAGGTAGTAGGAGGCAGAGTAGAATAAGGAGGAGAAAAACTTGAAGACAAAGAGGGTGGATATAGGAAAGGGTATGTTTGAGGGAGAGTTGAAATGGTAAGGATAGAAAAAGAAAACAGTTATTGAGAAATGAGGTGAAGATAGAGGAAGGCAATTGTTAAGGGAGAATGCAAGAGAAAGCAGGGAGAGAAATGCAGCAGAAAAAAACTTGTTTGTTACTATCATCCAGTACAATTAGAGTCAAATGAAGTAAGTCAACTTATGAATTGGGAATTAAGAATTGGAAGTGTAGTAAATGTAATAAATGTGAAATGGTAATAGTGAAAGTGGGTATAGGGTAGGAAAAGGTGGAGGAGATGCACAAAGTAGCAGAGTTGCAGTGTACCTAGGTCTGAAGGTACGGGAAATTCAAAGTAGGGCAAAGAAGGAAAACTCAGGGAGATTAAAGGAAGAACTGAAAGATGACTTCAGAATTTGGACTGGGAATGGTGGGAATCTTGAGTTTCAGGAATAATGTAATTAGAATGATTTCATTCCAAATGCTTCCATTGCTGTGCTGATAAAATCCCAGATTACTCTCCTTCCCTTTGGATTATAGCTGTATTAATGTGAAAGGTTTGGCTCCCCACCTCAAAACCACATTGATCCAGGTCTATCAATTTTGGCATCACCTTTGCCATTTTTTAGCCATTATAGACATAAACACTTTATAATCCTGGTTTAAAATCAGAATAGGCCTATATGAATCTGAATTTGATAGGTATTTACCATCTTTAGGTATTGCAGTCACCACTTCTTTTTTCCAGGATGTTGGCGCTTTTCCTTCTTAAAATACTGTCGAACAATACCTTCCAGATCTTTATCACTTTCTTCCCTCTTAGCTCAAAACTTCCACAGGATTACCATCTATTCTTTGGGACTTCTCTGTAGATTGGTTATACATCACTATTCTTATTTCACCTCCTCCTATCTTAACTGCTAGTAATTGAGCCTCATGTACCTCTATCTTTGGCTTATTTAATTCTTCCATGAACATTTCCATTTATATTCTTGTTTTCCACATTTTCCCTGCTTTAGACAGATTTTCATAACATTTCCAAATATTTCTAATACCTCTTCAGGATCACTCTTCTTGTTCTGCGAGATTCCACCTATTTTGCAACACTTTTTAATCTTTCAGTCCCTCTAAATAATTCTTGTTACTTCTTAACCATATATATTTTTTCTTTTCACTCTGTTTTTAAACTTCACTTTAATTTTTATCCCACTCCCTATGCTATATTTTCAGAAGAAATTTCTATCTGCTATAATAGCTCCAAAGTAATTTCCGCTATCCATTCCTTAAATTACTCTTTTTAACAGGTAGGTGGGGATAGTGCCATTGTATTTTATTTCCTTACCCTGCATTTTTATTTTCGTTATTGGTGGATGATGTGAAATAGTTATTGGATGCTTATCAAAACTTTCAATTAAGTGCACGAGTTCCTGTGAAGTATAATTTCTTTCTAGTCTAGCCTGTTTTTGTACCTTGGGGAATAATATGCAAATTCTCCCAACTCCTCCTGCTAAATTCACTTCTATGCTAAACATTTCCTTAAATTTGTTTAAAAATCTACCCTTTTCTGTTTTTCTAGGCCTCCAGATACATCCTCACTGTTGCAAATCAAATTCCAGTTCCAACATACAAGTAATATTCCCTGCTGAAAGCTGATTATTACTCTGAGAATTTTCTTAAGCTCTGGTGTAGCAGTTTTAGATGGAATATAATGTGCCAGTGTAATCCTCTGTCAGTAGCCCTTTAGTACTACAGACATAACTTTTTTTTCCTCTTCTGTCACTATATTGTAGCTCCACTCACAATTACTATAAGTAACTATCATTTTCCTTTGTCCCATGTGTTCCACTGAATAACCATCCTGAAATAGTTTCTTTATCAAATTCGCATGCTCATTTCTTTCCAGATGCATCTCCTGTAGCATAACTGTCTGCACTCCGCATTTTTAATATAGTTCACTACTCTTGTACAAAAAAAAAAAAAAAACTGAGACCATTCATATTTAAAGATGATGAGGAAAGTGTCATAATTCCCACCTGTTATGTATAACAGCTTTTTGTTTAATTTCTGGTTTCAACTTGTGTGTTACATGCAAACACTAATGTATGGCAGGTTGATATTTTATACAGTTATTTCTTGCTATATTAGTTTGAACCTATGTCTCCTCTACATTACTTTTTTTATTTTAATGAAAACCATCAAACAAAAAAGAGCACACCTAGAGCCTATTAACTTAATGTTAACACAAGCAACTATGTACATTTTCAAATGCTGTTTAACCCTCTTAATAAAACAGTTGTCCCAGATTGACAGTCATACTCAGGCTTGAATTAGCCTGTAATGAAGGTCACCTATGCTAAGACACAAAGTACAGCCAGTGCTGCTTCTTTTACAAAGTCTTTCTGTTTTTGTCTGGTCTTTATTCCTCTCCCAGATGTAGAAGACACCTGGAATGCTTTCTGAAAACATTGTCTCTTAGCCATTGAAAGAAAGTGTTCTATTTTTATTGCCCCTTATCAGTTTGTCTCAATAGAAACCTAAGAACCACGTAACATCTGCTCTTCACAAGCCTTCTGCACTGCTCTGTGAAAATTTGTGCTAGAGGAAAACTTTTATGTTCATTGCTCTTTATTTATTTGCTTCCTCTTAAAATGTATTAAATCAAGCCAAGGGCCTTAATTCACTCATTTCACTATGCAAAAGTAAGAAAGCATACAATTTTTTCTTAAGTCATGCTATGTCGTGTAGGCTTCTGTTTTTTACATTGCAGTGTCTGCATTTCTTAACATTCAAAAAGAAGGAAAGAATGAAAAAATAGAGCCATCCGTTTCCTTTAGTATCCCTCTGACATACAAAAATAATGAAAAAAAACTTTAATGCAGTATGCGTCACACATTAAAATATTAAGAACAAAATTTTGTTTTACTTGACAGTCAACTCTTTCCTTTCTCTTCCCCTATCTTAAATGTTCTTCCAAGCCTTAATGAAATGAAGTAGAGCATATGCTTTGTAGTCCCCTACAAGTTTAACAAAACCAAAGTCCATTGTTTGGGTTTTCTTGTTCTATCATATTTCCCAAATGTAATTTAATGCTTTCCAATCATTTTCCGAGTTGCAGTTTTTCTTCCTGTTGATCTCCATCTCCCAAATCTAGTTTTTGGTTCATTTCCAGCATAGTCCTGGTTCTTCTAGTCAGCTATTTTAGCTTTTTTTCCCTCTCTCGCAAGCATTTTCCTTTGGTGTAGTCTCTGGATTTATTATCCAAAGAATAAGCAGAATCCTCTTCTGTTCACTTTTTGTTAGACAGACTTCCTTTCCTGATGTGTTCTGTATCAAAAAAAATATTTTGCTCCTCCAGGAAGAAATATGCTGAAAATAGCCGGATACAGCAAGATGAATCTCACACACCTGCTTCTTGGCATTCCCAGATTGCTCGAGTAAATTTTACACTTCTGTTTGGTGTACAGTGAGTAATCATTTTCTACAAACACACCGTCTCCCACTTTTAGTACTTTGTCTTTCTGACACAGTTTTGCCTAAATCAGCTCTTTCTGCTGGTAGGATTGTTGCTTAATTAAATGTCTAGACTGCTTTTTCATGGCAAGGTTTGGAGCATACACATAATGTGCCCTTTCAATTAACGACTCCTGCTGAGGAATATCAGTCTAGTTGCTTATTTGTGCTTTCATAAAATTAATAGTCTTTTCTTCCCATTTCTCTGGTACAGCAGAAAATCTCAGGGTTTCCCTACTTGCTCTGTCCTGTAATTCTACCATTTTATGAAACCTCTCTTGAGCAGTCTCATACTCAGCCAGCCTTTTCATTTCAACTTCTTATTTTTGCAGTTTTATCAGCTCATCTGAATATCGCTTCCATTTGTTTCTAGCCTTTTATCATTTGAGTTGATATACTCCGTCAGTGTTTTATTTATTTTAATCAGCTGTGAGCACATTTGACTTTATTTTTTTTCTCTAGGTTACTGGAAGTCCTGTCTTTCACCAAAGCTGTAGTTTGAACTGAATTTTGCTGAACAACTACAGGATTCTTAGCCAGTGTTTTCTCCTCACTTTTTGTGATTGATTTTTCTTTCAGAATTTCATTTTTGCTGGCATCCAGGTAGTGTACTTGCTGGCTGGTGACTGAATTTACTTTACTGGCCCTATCTTGGTTTCTTTTTTCATACTGGGAAAGCTGAAATTAAGCTGTTGATCACTGTGCAGCCATCCTGGAAGCCCCGATTTATACCTAGGTTCTTGAGCTGTGATTTGGATCTGGGAGAGGCCTGTAGCTGTGACTCTACAAGTTGAGCCTGGGCGAGGCCTTCATTCTTGGGGCTGAGAATTGGTCCCACAAGAAGCCTGCAGTTGTGAGCCTAAGACTTGAGAGCCTGAGTGAAGCCTCCAGTCTTGGACCTGACTTTAGTAGAAGATAGCTTTTCCTGGAAGGTACAATGCAGATGGACTGTTTATTTTTATTCCTGAATTTACAAAGCCAGGTGGGCAGCTATTTATGTTTTGTGTTTCACTGTTGCAGTCATCACACTTGAGTTATCCTGCTAGGGGTAGCCCTCAGTCAGCCCGAATACCAGATGTTTGATATTTATGCATCGCTTGCTGTCACTCCAGGACTGACGTCAGTTCATCAGTGGTATAAATCTGGCAGCCGACGCCATTACATCAGTCTTTCTTGCCGAGGAGCCAGAAGCAGTTTGCACAAGTGCTGGTCGGCTGCTACCAGAGTTTAGTCTCCGAATTGAAGTTTTCTAATGCTAAGTACCCCATTGGGGATCTTTTTATTTTTTTGTCTAACTGATGTCAGAAAAAGTTAACAATTTTCTTGCCTGTGGAAAGCAAATACCACACCGAGACTTCCATTCTTATTGAGTCACCGGTTTAGGCCCAGACCACAACGTCCCTTGCTGTCGCTTTTATGCTTTGTTCAACGCCAGAACTGTCGTTGGGCCCTTATAGTAGCTAAATATTTTCGCTCTCTATCTCCGTATTCTGAAACGGCTACCGGTCTTCCGAAAAAACGTAAGGATAAAGACGGAGACAAGACCGCACAGGTCCAAAACTGCCGACAATGCTTCCGTTAAGCTGGTCAGCAGTTCGCTGGTCTTCGGGCACTTTCGCAGCCCCTGATGCTTGCTTCTGTGGATTTGCAGGCTGCTACCGAGACCTGTTTGGAGTCCGGTATGCCACGAGACTCTACTTTGACTAAGGATCCTGCGGATGTCTCTACCTTGGATGGATCTGGTGCCGCTGAGCGGGCACCAGCTTCCGAGGAAGTTCTTCGCACTTCTGATACTCGACATAAACCGACTGCTTCTTTCGCGTCTTCAGTTCTTTCTAAAACTACTGAGTTTGAGGCCCAGGGTACGAACTACGTCTAAAAAAAAAAAACTGATGACCCAAGCTCAGGCACCTGCATCCATGCCCTCAATCTCAAATGCTTAAAATAGCGGAAGACTTTATGCTTATTAGGGGAAGCCAGCCTACCCTTTCCAAAAGAAAGAGACTTGTCCTCAGCAGTTTTATCTGACCAGGAGTCCGATGACTCTGAGGTTTCTGAATATGAAGACATGCAACCCCTATTTGCTTATAAGGATTCAGATGCAGAGGAATTCATTCCTTCTGCGCCTCCTCCAGAGGATTTTTCATTTGGTGAAACCCTACATACTTTAAGGGAACATTTCCAATGGGAATGTCGGGACTATTCTCAGTCCAAAAAGAGACTATGGGAATTCTTAGACTTAACACAGCTCAGACCTTCAGCCATTCCTCCTGTCTTGGATGTTGTAGATGATGACCTATCCAGTTTTGACTCCTGGCACCCTTTCTCATGCTCGCAGGAAACCTGACTGGTATTAAAGTCCCTGACTCTCTCGAATTTCTTTTCAAAAATCCTACTGCTGACCCAGAGGTCATCTCCCAAGAACCTGAAGGAATAAAAACCACAGCTAAGAATCCCACCTCCTCGGACGGGATTCCCAAGCTTTAGACAGATGGGGTAAAAAAGTATACACCTCTGCAACTCTTGCTATTAGAGCACTAAATTGTCAGTTCCACATGCTGAAATACCAGCAACATACCATGGAACTCCTCAATCCAAAAATATCTACCTTTCCTGCTTGTGCAGAAAAAGAAATACAGGAGCTTTATGCATTCTTCAAGCCAAGTTACTAAACACACTTTGCAATGTGGGTTTGACACCCTAGAAGCATATTGCAGGGCAGCAGTCACAGGTTCTGTACTTAGAAGACATGCTTGACTTAAGTAACAGACCTTGCCAGACCATGTCAAATCTAAACTATTAGATGCACATTGAACAAGTACAATTTGTTTGTCCCCAAGGCAGAAGAGGACTTAAAGATGGAAGAAAAAGCTAAATCTATGCAGACAGACTTCCTACAGGTCCAGCCTCTGAGGTTCAGTAGGCATTACCCCTCCAAACACTGGTCCTTTCCAGCCCCTCCAGGCCAGCTCAGACTAGACCTAGAGGAAGCAGACCCCCCCCCCCCCAGACAGCAGCCCCAGGGAATGCAGAGATCTAAGCAATGGAGTTCCTCCACTTCAAAAACAGGGAGTGCTAAGCCACCCCCTTATGGAAAGAACTCATAATGACTTTGCACTTCCACCCCTTACCTCTGCCCACCTGCTTTTGTGCCCCTAGGAGGAAACTCTCCTCCCATGCAAAAAACTGTGCCTCTATTACCAACGACCGATGGGTTCTCAACATAGTGTGCCAGGGATACAAATTTTATTTCCACACACTGCCAACCTCAGAAGGGTTCCCAGATCTTCCTCCAAACCAGTGGGCAGAGGCCAGAAAACAGGTAAATTCCCCTGCTCTCCATGAGGGCAATACAGCCTGTTCCTACAGACCAGATAGGCCAAGGTTTCTATTCCAGACTTTTCCTGGTACCCAGAAAAGAGGGCACCTGGCGCCCAATCCTCAATCTATCAATTCTAAACACCTTCATGGTGATACCAAAATTCAAAATGCTCACCCTCCAGCAGCTTCTTCCTATACTTTCCAAGGATGCTTGGGTAGCCACCCTAGACCTAAAAGAGGCCTACCTACATATCCCAATCAGGGATTCTTGCAGGAAATATCTACGTTTCAGGGCAGGATCTATGCACTTTCAGTTCTCTGCGCTTCCCTTTGGCTTATCCACTGCTCCCAGAGTTTTCACAAAATGCCTGGCTCCAGCCATTGCTTTTTGCAGACAAAGGAATATTCAGATTTACCCCTTACTTAGACTGCCTTGCTCAGGCAGTCTGGAAAAGCTGTTGCAGCACCTGACCTTTGTAAAAGACCTACTGACCTCCCTGGGGTATACTATAAACGAAAAGAAATACAAACTAGTCCCCACTCAAAAAAATTGTATTACTAGGAGCAAGCCTGGATGCAGCCTCCCAGATGGCATTCGGTAGTCCATAAAAACAAGCCTACCTGACATGCTACTTCTCTCAACTAGCTATCAGAATCCAGTTATCTGCAAGGAAAATCCTGCAAGCTCTAGGGTTAATGGCATCCTGCATTCTACATGCCAGACTGCATATGAGGAAACTACAGTGGTACCTAAAAAGCCTTTGGTGCCAACAATCTGGGGTGCACACCTGGACGGCAGGTGCATTCAGGGCTTTTGGAGCCCGAATCAAGTACATCTGCACATCAGCCAGAAAGAGTTGCTAGCTGTCCAGCATGCTCGGACAGCTTTCAGACCCCTACTCTCTCTGGGGGCCTCTAGTGATCAAAACAGACAACACCACAGTGATATGGTATATCACCAAGCAGGGAGGAACTCACTCTTATCCTATCTGCAGGCTCGCCATGACCCTTTGGCAACACAGCTTCAGCCTTGCAAATTCCCCTGCTAGCACAATTCCTGCCAGGCTCCCAAAGCTTACTGGGAGACAACTTAAGTAGAAACCTGCTAGACCCCCATGAGTGGCAGCTAGACCACAGAACCTTCAACCTTGTAACCCAGAAATGGGGCACCTCGAAGGTGGACTTCTTTGCCTCCCACAACAATCACCAGCTCAGCAAATTCTGCACCAGAGAACCTCACAGCAAGGCCTGGAAAATGGATGCTCTATCCTTCCAATGGGTAAACCTCTCAATCTGTGCATTTCCCCCTCTACCTCTAATTTCAAGGGTACTGCTCAAAATAAGGTGGGAAAAACCCAAGGGCAATCTTGATTGCCCCAGTCTGGCCACACCAGCACTGGTACCCACTGCTGCGCAGCCTGCAAACCCTGCCACCATGGCACCTACCTCAGATCCCAACACTCCTGACCCAGAAGAATGGAGAATTCATGCATCCACAATTGCAGACCCTGAACCTGCAGACTTATTCCCTGACCTCTCCTCCAGCTGCCAGCCCAAGCAAACAAGTCCTGGATGTTGTACGTGAGGCCAGATACCCCAGCACTAGGAAATCCTATGCTGGCAGGTGGAAAAGGTATTGCACCTGGATTCTGACTAAAGGAGCTGAAACAGCACAGCCCTCCTTTACCACTCATCCTGGATTACCTAGCAGATCTACTATGCCAGGGGGCTTTCCTTCTCTTCTATTAAAATTCATGCCTCTGCCATCTCTGCTCATTACAGCACAGAGCAGCCTGTCTTCTCTCACCCTCTCATCAAACTGTTCCTAAGACGGGCTAACAATTTAAGGCCACCCAGAAGAGCTCCTACCTTAACTTGGGACCTCAACTTTGTGTTGGAAAAGCTCACACTACCCCGAGCCTGCAGCTTCAGCAGAGTTACAATTCCTCTTGGAAAACAGCCTTGCTTCTGGCCATCACTTCAGCTAGAAGAGTTTCAGAGCTATAAGCTCTCATGGCTGTAGAGCCCTTCATCATTTTCCATACTGACAGGGTCTCCCTCAGGACTAACCCAACTTTCCTGCCTAAAGTGTTGTCCAGTGTGGCTCTCAACCAATCAATTCATTTGCCCACCTTTTTCCCTAACTCGCAAAACAAGACGGAAAGGATTTTGCATTCTCTAGATGTGCACAGACCGCTCAGATTCTGCCTGGATAGGACTAAATCTTTGGGAAAACTGACCAGTTGCTAGTCAGCTTTGCAGCAGAGGGCAAGGCAATATCCAAACAATCTCCAAATGGATAGGACACTGCATCCATTTCTGCTACAAACACCATGGGAAACCACCCCCTAAGGGGGTCCGAATGCATTCCACCAGGGCAACCTCCACCTCTGCAGCTTTTCTCGTAGGACATCCTGGAGGCTGCAACATGGACTTCACCAAGCATTACCACTTGTCTATCTTCCCCAAATCCAGGGCAGGCTTTGCAACCGCAGTCTTGCAGGGCATCCTAGCTAGCCCCCAGTCTTCTTGACTGCTTCCACCCTTTTCTTCAGCTTTGGGAGTCAACCCAAGTGTGATGACTGCAACAGTGAAATACTAACATAATGAAGAACATAGTACAGTTGTGTACACTTACCATAAATGTAGTTCGAGTGTGTTCACTGTTGCAGTCTGGTTTCCCACCCTCCATCCCCCTTCTTTATATCCCCCCCCCTTCCTCACTCCTTATAGGGAAATTTTGGTATTTACTTTCTACTGGTGATGTTCTTCCACCATAACCTAGCTCCCTGTTTGGGGGCTCCTGATCTTTGGGGCAAGAAAAACTGATGTAAAGGCGTCGGCTGCCTGATTTTATACCACTGACAACCTTGACGTCAGTCCTGGAGAGACAGCAACAGACGCAGAAATACTAAGCCTCTGGTATTCGGGCAGACTCAGGGCTACCCCTGGCAGGATAACCCAAGTGTGATGACTGCAACAGTGAATCCTCTACATTTATGTTAAGTGTACATAACTGTACTTTTTGTTTCTGGTGTAATAAATAAACGTGTTATTTTTTATATTCTTTTTTTTATGCCCTTTCTTTCAGTGTCATTGAATTTAGTGTGTGTATATGGGTGGCTGGGTGTATGTATGTGTGTGTTATGTAATATATATATATAAATATATATATATATATATATATATATATATATATATATATATAAATAAATATTCATAATCTCGAAATACTGAAACATCGAATTTCAGTATCTTGACACTATGAAACCGAATCCACAAAACACGAACTACAAAACCATGAGCCCAAAACCACGAAATTCAAAACCCCAGACAAACCTCATACACTACACCATACATGCACCACAACACCCACATCAAAACATAACTATACACACACACACACACACACACACACACACACACACACACACACACACACACACACACACACACACACAACTCATACACGCATAAGCAGGGGGGCAAGCCCCCCTGCACCCCCCATGGGGTGGCTGTGCCCTCCGCACACCCTCTACTTATATATACTAACTCTGAGATCACACAAACAGGAAACAAAAGCTAACTCACACACACACATTCTCCAGTCCCTCACACACACACATCAGACATATCAGCACACTCGAACACACTCTAACCCCCACTCAAATGCCTTACAAAACACTCACTTACCTGACAAAGACCTAGATCCACACGGCACCACGTACCATAAACACGCAATCCCGGACATCACATAGCGTAAGGCCATAACTGCAGATTCGAGATATTCGAATTTGCGATTATGAACTTTCGCTATTTTAAACATTCTGGTTTATAGTCTCGAGATACTGAAATTCAACATTTCAGTATTTCGAGATTATAAATGGCTCATATATATATATATATATATATATATATATATATATATATATATATATATATATATATATATAGCCAGGACATTGCATCATCCGAGGTTTTCAGTGAGCATGCTCCGATATCATCTTTTATGCATCTGCATAATGTATTCAAGGGGAGGCACCTAGGTGAAACTACTTGGAAAAAAATATAAAAAAATGTGTAGCTGATTGCTTGACTCATGGTAGGGAATGCTCTCATTTCATGCTTGCTGCAACAGATGCTGTAAAAGATACTTTGCTTTAGTTGAGAGTTTCTGATATTTTTCTCTAGGCAAGAGGATTGGGACTGAACAGTTAACTGGGTGGAATGACTGAAATGAATATTTTTTATTTAAAAAAAATACTTTGAGGGCAAAGAAATAATGGACTCTAGAATTTAATGGCTGCCTGCTCAGTAAATGTTGCAGGGTGAGAAGATTTGGACTAGTGCGAGCAGAGCTGTAACTGGTGCAGTGAAGAGGCAGGCCACCTTGGACACGAGCTATTGGGGAGTATGCTTTGCAGGTACTGATGGGTGGAATACAGTAATCATTTATGAAACTGCTAGGATATCTGAGCTTTATAAATGAATGCTAGTACACCATTCACACTTGTAGTGAAACTTGATGTGAACTAGTTACTGTAACAAGTTGCATTTTTTTTTTTGCTTGGCTCTCAACGTTTGGATTGGGGGCATCAGTTTGGGGAGCTGCCAAGGGTGGCAAGATGCATTAGTTACAGTACTGGGTGTGACAGTGTGGAATTGCTTGCAAGACTTGAGGTTCACATGTTGGTTAGCAAAGTAATGATGGGAAAGAGATGTTGAAGGTAGGATGACAAGAATTAGCATTAAAGCCCAAGTGCCTGCTACAAATAAGGTCTGGCACTTGTCTTAGAAGATTAAAAATCTGTTAACTAACTATTTCCTGTGGTCCAGTGGTGCTGGGTTTGATTCCCTCAGCCTCCATTGCTGTACTGTGTGACTCCAAGCGAGTCACTTAACCAAACTCCACTCACTTAACCGAACTCCACTCCCGGGCTGAGTCTGAAAAGGGTCCATGGATGTTAGTGCTCTACCCCATAAAAAAAAAGGCTGCCATGAGAGAAGTGCAATAAATAACTGGCTGTAATGGGAGCTTAGCAGATGGTGACAGTGGTGTGTCAAAGGAATCATTAGAGTTTTTGAAAAGCCTTGGGAGCAGAATGGCTAGTTGTGTACTGCTGTGATGGAGAGAGGTATAAAAGAAGACTGGATCTGTGCTTGGGGGCTGGGACATTATTCATTAGTGGAATAGAAGTTCTCTAGAGATGACAGGTTAAGTAAAGAAGTGTAGAATGTCATTATACTGAAGTTAACCTAAGGTGTACATTAGCAAGACTGAGTAGAGTATTGAAATAAGTAATCTTGATTATGCTGATCCTAAAATGGAAAGGGAGAGAGAGCCTCATTGTGTTGATCAGTGGGATAGTGGCTGCCAGCATCTGGAAAGAAGTACAATTAAATGCTTGCAAATAAAGTTAGGCATTCCACGAATAGTAGAGCAGTAGTTACTGGGGCGGCTGAGTGAGGAGGGTAGCAGAGTTAGTGAAAGAACTCTTCTGTCTTGTTCTAAACTGAAAGGTATTTTCATTTGTATAGATGGAGAATGAATTTTTGAATATGCTTGTAGTGGTACAGCATAATCAGAAAACAAGGGCACTAAGAAGAGAGTTTGGATAAAGTAGTGCAGTGTTCTTGCCAGAATCAAGGAGCTTAGTGGAATGCAGGTTAGGAGCAACACTGAGGCAGCATGGTGTGACCACCTGAGAAGTAAAATGTGGTGCCTCTACTACCACTGAAGTGAGAGAGGTGTGATGCTGTGTTGTAAAATTATTTACAATGCCTGTAGGGGAACTGTTTGTGTTGCAATATGATTTGTAATTTAAGGGGAAGGGTCTAGTTTGTGATCCCTCAGGGGGTAGGGTGTTGATAATATTGCCTTAATATGACACTTGATGCTTAATGCAGGGGTTACAGAGATGTCTTGCAGAATTGTTTTCCCTGAGTGGTTATGATGACATTTGGAATAACAAAAGCATTTTTGGGGGGAGCAGGAAATTTAAATGATGAAATGGTTATTAATTGTGTGGATGATTTGATTGGTGTAGAAACTGCATGAGTTTATTATGAGGAAGATGAGCGTAAATATTGTAGGAAGACTCCTCTGCCTAACCTGAAGTATGAAGTAGTGGGAGCAAAGCAGGCAACGATGGTACTTTGTAAGTAAGTGAAGAACTGAGAGAGCTGGGAAGAATATTTCCATAATCCCCCCAAAAAGGTAACTAGACTTGTATAGAAGAGTTTGAAGTAGTTGTCTGTGGAAGCAGAAGGGGTGGTTACTAGATGGCAGTAGACTGATTTTCATATATTAACTGAGGGGGAGAAGAGTATGAAGTCAGAGTGGGCAGTTGGAACCAAGCAGAACAGGGTGTGAAAAAAAAAAGTCGAACTGGAAGTCAGGAAACAATCCGCTGGCACGTGATTTGTTAGTGGAGTAGTTCTCTGTAGTCAGGGGCAGGATGAATGCTAACCTTCAGTAATTAATAAAGCTTCTTTGGTTAATGGGTAGTTTTTATTGTAAAGAATGGTCAGTTTTGTACTGAGTCTGGCTGTAGAGAATATTGGAGAGAGGTCTGGCAAAGAACTTTATCTTTTGGACACATTTATGCAGCACATTGAGATGCCTGGGACATATGAAAGGTCAGTACAGTGTGGGATTTTTTTAGCATGAGGTGGAACCAAAAGAACTAGATTTCATCATAAATAAGGGCAAATGTGGAGTACTGCACTTTGCTCTAGGTCTTCTGCTTTTACTGGGGATCTGTTTTGTGGGCATGTGGTTTTAAACACTAAGCTGGAAACTGCATGGGGATAGAATTAATTGGGAGTATGAGGGAAAGGTGTGGATGCTTGCTGTAGGAAGGAAGATCAAGACTGAAAGTACCCTTTACAGAAGGGATGGTTCACTAGAATATAATGACTCAAATACTGTAGTTTTGTTTTATCAGAGATTTGAGGGAGTTTAGTATGCTAGCAGAATAGGCAAATGTTGGTCAAGAGGGCAGCTGTGTTAGATATACTATTTGGATGTACTTTTGTATTTCCTCTGTCTGGTGCCTGCATGTATGTCACTAGTGCCTTCACATGGAAACACTTTAAAGGGAGAAGGTTAGAGCAGCTGCTTTAGGACTACGTACAGAATGATGAATAAAATGGGGGGGATGTAGCATACCTAGATATTTAATGAAACTAGACCTGTTTCACTATACTGTTTCTTCAAAAAATGTACAACCTACCCCAATTTTGTGCAGCCTTCTGTGGCTGAAAATGCAGAAGGAACATATGCACCCTTTGTTACATGTCATGTTTGGGTCTGTAAGGCAGGAGGACTTTACAAGTGTGGGGACCAGGTAAAAATGCCTATACTTCTTGATGCTCCTCACCCCAGGATGTGCACAGAAAGTTTTAGCAGCAGAATGAGACAGTGTGACACTGTCCGGTCTTGGTAGACTGGACAGAGTTTGCTAGGATGAAAAAGGGCATGTGCATTATTAAAGTTCATGCATACACAAACCTGTTGTCACGAGGAAAATGATTCTGGAGTTAGACTCTTGACCCATCAGCAGTCTGCTTTGTAACCCACAGATTCATGAAATTACTGTAGGATAATTTTTTTGCTTTTACACATCTTTACAATCTATTTTTGTTTGGAGTGAGAAAACAGTGTCCATTCTGAACTCCTCACTCTGGACTGTATGGTTTGCTGAACAGAGCAGAATTATGATGTTCAGAAGTTAGCAGTCGAAACAGAGTACAAGATTGTTGCAAAGGTCTTCACATTAGTGAGAGCCATACTGAAGAGTTATTTTTTTAGATGCCTCATTTTATTTGCATGTTTTGTTCATATTTGTTGTGTAGCAGGATTTAATGTTACACTGTTCCTTTTTTCCACTGGTAGAATTGGAACAAACAGAAGAACAGCTTGATCAAGAAATATCAAAAGTGAGTATGGTTAGTTTTGCTGCATGTGCGCTCTTTAGTGAAATTGCTTATTGCCTTTGTTTTTAATAGTAAATTTACTGAAGGTGGTCTTGGACCCACAACCAGACAGTCTTTTTCTTTCTTTGTGTCGCCTTGGTGTTTAGTACCAGTGCTTCTTTATGGTTTGACCTAAAAAAGAGAGGTAGGGTGTACATAAAGGTCTGTGTTGATATTTTTATCCTAAACTTAGTTCTCTGGTCTTGCAGTGAATGCACACATCTACACATGCTCCCTAACATATCCACAATGATCTTTGCTTGCCAGTACAACTAGAGATGATCACTTTAACTTTCATGTGAGCTAGCCACACTGTGGCACAACCCTTTCCCTTCAGATACTCAAACTTTGCTGCCTCAGGGCAGCCTTCTGAGGGACCCAGCCAATCTGTGAACATGGGTCAGTCATTGTAGAGATGGATGCTCTACCTTTGTCTGTAGATTGAACTTGAAGTTGGCTGTCATGTGCTAAGATATTTGATAATGTGTGCCATCTGACGTTTGAAGACTATAATCTTGAATCCTGCATTTGAGACTATTGCACTAAGGAAATTTGCATAAGCCAAAAAGGCTTTAAAACATGGAACACAAAAGTCCATACTGCTTCTTAACCAAGAATGAGAGAAAATGTAGGTCCTGTGGTGTGTGGGAGGGGGTAGTACCAATATTTTTTTCCATTCAGTGCAATTGTCTTGTAAATGAGGGGTTAGAGGTTGAGGTCCCTCTAGCTTCTGATAGTAAACTGACACGGTCCTTCCGAAACTGGGTCAGTGAAGCAGATAACATTTCTAGTTAAGGCCACATGGATACTTTTGATGCTTATAAGATCATGATTTATATGGAGGTTAGATGATTTTGCACTTGACTGTGGTTTGGCAGTTAATACTTTGGGGAAAAGAGCACACCTGCTTGCCTTATTTCTAACTTTTACTTCACCATTTAGGGAAGGTGAAGAGCCTTTGGCAATGAGTTCAACTGCAAACGTTACTTTTGTGATGTGCTCTGTGCCTTTAACCTGTAACCTTTACTTAGCTGTGGTCCAGCATAATTTGGCCTGCTCTTGAACTGTACTGGGGAACCTTTTTTTTTTTTTTTTTTTTTTTAAATACGGTCTTCCATATATTCTCAGCTATATTGTACTGATTTTTGTTTTGCGGACTTCAAACTTGGTCTATGATCTACCGAAGGTTAGATGTTCTTGTGCTAGACAGATCCTCCACAAAGATTCTTACAATCATTGTAGTTGGTAGGCAATATAGTCCATGAGACCATTAAGGAACCTAGCTCAAATTCTCAATCGCCCCAAAGCTCTATTTAAGTGACTTGCTTGAGGTTGTACATTAGGCAAATGAAGACTGAGGGAATCAAACCCTATACCACAGGAGGTATCTCATTAACAGCTCATAGCATTAATCCCCTGTACCAGATGCCAAACTTTTAGGTCTATTGTATGAGATTTGGGGACTGTAGATTCTTTCATGGATTTGATGCTAAGAAGGTAGCATGTATTCTACTATGACGTGGTGGTAGCGTGAGCAGCTAAAAACAAACCTCAGGGTTGAGAGCCATTTAAAAATATCAAGTCTGCAAACTACTGTAAATCTTTAACAGAAATTGGTTCCTGAAGTATCTGACAATCCAGATGGTCAGCAAAAAGAAAAAAAAGAGACCACTTGTGAATTTAAAAGATGACAGCAGCACTGGAGTAGCGGTGGGGAAAGTAGATTGTAATGGCAGCTGAAGGAGAAAATTCATTAGTCGCATTAGAGAAACATTACCAAATACATTGAGAATTTCAAGATAAGTGGCTCCCTGTTGGAAGATCTAGAGAGAAATAACAGATGCAGCGAATACATGTTTTTTTAACTAAGCATGTTCATAAGAAGTAACTGGTATGCTATTTGCTGAAAAGGAGATGAAAGAAAAAACGGTGGAACAGCAGCTAAAATGTGAACAAATACACAAATTGCCTGAACTGGAGGATAGGTCATGCAGAGGCAGCATGAAGTTTACAGCAGTACCGTAAAGATTGCAAAGCCTTTCAGTAAAGGCCTTGGCACGTGGGCTGAATTTTCTTTTCCTGATAATATAATAAATATTCTTAATCTGAGACTGAGAAAGCAGCCAAGCACTGTATTGATTAAACTGTAGAAACGCAGACATACCAACTAAGAGAAAATTATTTTTTGTGTAGGATAAGAACAAAAAAAGTTGGAAAGAACAACAGTTTTTGTGGGTAATGACATTTCATTACAAACATGAACTAACAATTTTTTTCTTCCATAAGACTTTGCAGAGAAATTAAACTTCATTTCAGGTTACTGTATTTTGCATTATTTCAAGTCTTCTTATTCTGATTAAAAGTTTACAAAGACCCCCAACAGGCACAGGATGAACTGTCAAAACAAAGAGGAGAATTAGGCAGGAGAAGATGGTGAGGGCAAGCAACTAGTAAAAAAAATGCAGAAAGTCAAGCTTTGGACAAGAGTGGAGAAGTTCCATACGAAACACATTCATGTTACAGAAAAATGGTAGATAAATAAAAGGAGATGTAACTTCCAAAAAACAAGAGCTTCATAAACAATGCACTGGGAACATTGAGTAAGGACTCCCTAACATGGATGTATGTTTCATGAGAATGATGATTGATTTAACCAAAATGTGTACTGTCTGGTGAAAGTGCCATTTAGTTTTCCAACTGGGAACTGGTATGTTGCTTCCAAAAAAATGTTATTGGGCCAATGTGGGAGTAAGGAAGTTAATGTTGATTGAAAAAGAAAGCTTAATGTAGGTCATATGATAAAAACAAGTAGGTAGTAATGTAAAAAGTTGGCTTCAGCAATGAATTCACCAGGTTTAGGAATGAATAAAAAGTTCAAGACAAATGTGCTGATTAAAAAAAGGTAGATATGAAGAAACATGAAAACAATGCACTAGAAACATTGAATGAGGACAACAGTTTAAATGCAGGGGACTACATGTGTGGACAAGGATGTTGGTTAAAGTAAAATGTTAGACCACTGAATGATATTTTAAAATGACTGAAAATGGGTAAATACCAGTTAGAAAGCTACTATTTGATAGTGTATGCTGCTTGATTATGCTGCTTGATTAAAGTGAGTTATCAGGCTTCAGGCTGGGAGGTTCTCTTGTCTGCAACCTGAACTATTCTGTCCTCAGTGCTTTTGAATGCAGCTTACCTTCCATGTCAAGCTATGATTACAAAAATATTGAGAGACTTTGTCTAGACTGTTGAGAAGTTTGTCCTTTTGAACATAATTACAATATCTGAGATATAATTAAGGTAAAAGGGTGATGCTAAAAAATGTACTAGTTTGTGGAGTAAATAGCCTACTGAAATGAATAAATATTTGATGTGGCAAATATTCCAAATTAAAGACTGTAGGTAATGATTGGCTGTCTAGCAACACAAGGATAGGGGACAGCTTTAGAAATGAAATAAATTTGGCTAGCTGCAGAGAAGTGAAACAGATCTGTGATTTATAGTACGCAAGTAAATCATTGCTTGAGTCTGATTTAAGAGTAGAAGTTTTACATTTTTTACAGAACATTGGCTCTAATGCTTTGAGAAAATATGTATATAGTTAATAAACATTTTTATTTTAGGTAGGGAGCAGATTGCATGTTCTAATAAAATAGGAGATCAGGTTAAGTCAGGTCAGTATTACAAAATTATATACAGTGATGCAAAAAATAAGACCATGGAGGACTGTTTTGTAACAAAGGCAAAATGTTTATGTAGAATAAAAAGTAAGCTTTACTATCACAGTTTTGACTTTGTCTGGAATATTAGTGGGTTGTGGAGAGAGTCCAAGGTATTAACTTGCATTTATAGTAGTAATGCACATATGTTACAAGAAACGCATCTGAATAATAAAGAACATGAAAAGATTTGCGAAGGAAAGGAGAACGTTTCTTTGCTGGAATAGAAGAGTGAAAAGTGGCTGTTGGCTAAAAAGGGTATTGGAATAAAGATTGGGGAGCAAGTTAAGAATAGGAAGAGAACATTTGAAGTGGTGAGAGGTCATTGGCAGGCTGCAAAATTACACTGGCTGTAGAGTACGTTCCATTGAATGCATAAATGGAGAAGTTGGTCTTTCATCAGGAACTTATAGTAGTCAGAGATTCGGATACTGTAGGAAATTGGGAAGACTTGTCTGAGGCAGATATATAATAGAATGCCAACTGGGGACAGATACTTTGAGAAACATATGTCCTGAGTGATTCAATGAAAGTGACACAATGAATTTGGAATATACACGTTTTTCAGTGAAATGATTGTTGTGCAATATTAGGTAAATGTTGCATATAAATAGAATCATAACCTGGTTCAAACCATGAAAACGCATCCAGTGTTAATGACTAACAGTGCACCTATGTAAGTTTTATACGCAAGTAAAAATCAGTTCTGACAAACAAAGGGATTTTCCACCATTTCTTCTGAAAAGGAAGCTATTTAACTAGGTAGATCAAACTTTGAGTAAAATGTTGTTAGATACGAGTCTAAGTAGTAAAGAGCTTGCAGAGGATTAGGATAATTGTAGACTTGATTATAACTGTGGTCACAATGAAAGCCAACAACGTATAGATCAATAGTTGCAATAGGTGTGGAAGAGGACTTGAGTAAGGGATTTACAGAAGCAAGAAAATGTGGAACACAACAGGTTGAAGAGCAGTTGAAAGAAGCTAGCGTGTCTATGCAAGAGTACTTGGAAAATTTGAATGATGTGTTTTTAAAACTTAATTTTTTTTCTATGATTGTCAGAAATAATTGGCTCAGCATTTGTGGTAGTAAAAAGTTGAAAGGATAACTATAAGCAGGAGTTATGAGATGGTAAGGCAGTAGTGGACCCTGGAAAAATTGTATGTAATGTTAAGCAATTACAGTACTCCAGTGAAGATGTAGAGGTTGAAGGCCATATACAGGAAATGGTAACATAATTTGAAACAGTTACAACTTCCTCTGTTACACAAGTAGAGGAGTATTGACATCAAAAGTAAAGGAAACTGACATTAAAGAAGCAGTGAGGAAACAATGCATGGAAATCTCTTGGAAGGTATGAAATTCCAATAGAAGTTTGTGGGGGGGGGGGTAGGAGATGATCTAAATGTCTTGGCTTGGGATGTGACCTTTACTTGGAAAGAAGCAGTACTGCTAGCTATACCAAAGAAGGGGAAATATCCTTTTGATTCAGGGCAAGACCAACCCATTCCAATGCTGAATCAACTTTTTTTTTACTATTTTGACAAGAGTGGCTAAGATATTGGCAAGAATAATTAACCTGGAGCATTGTTAAAGTAAGCAACCTTTGACATAAAAGAACGCATTTGACAATAGTATAAAAATGGTAATAGGTTTGGATACTGCAAAAGTTTTTGAGAGTGAGTTGAGAATTTTATGACATGGTCTTTTTTAGGTACTTGGGTTTCCACGAAGATTGAGAATATTAATATTTAAATCTACAGAGGAGCTCAGGCTAAGGTCAAGTGTGTTGATCTGTCATCAAGCATCAAACCTTGGAAGAGGAACTTGCCAAGGGGGTGTGCACTTTCACCATTACTCTTTGCTTTGTATTTAGACCCAGAGACATAGTACTGTGAAATCTATATGGAAATAAACAAGACTAATACTAATGAGAACAGCCCTTTTTGCGTACTACGTAATATGTTACCAGTCTGCAGCATGATAAAAACTTATCTAAGTAGGCACTTCATTTGTCAGCAACCTTTGGGATATGGATCCGATCTCGGATCCGAGCCGGCAACTTCTACCACAGCATAGATCCGAGCTCCTAGCTCCTCCCTTTACCCATAATCCCCTGCCAACCCTGACTGACCCCAGGTCTAGTTTGCCGCGCTTCAAGCTACAAGCTGGATTTTCGAGCTCCTGCTACATAGTGAAGATTTGTGAGAAAAATTTTCTATTTTTATCCCCCTTTTCTTCGTATGAGTGAGAGCGAGTGTTTAGGTACCCCATAGCCCTTTATATCTCTCAATTTAATTTAATTTGTGGTTATTTTTCCTCCCTGCCCTCGCTGGTCGTAGTGTGTGTTTGTGGTGTGTGTAGGGGCCTAGTGAGTGTGTTTCTGTGCTACTATGTCGGAGGCCCCTAAAGCCATCTTTTCAAAGTACACCAAGTGTGGCCATAAGCTTTCACCAGCAGATGGCCACACCTGGTGCGTTAGGTGCCTTGGGGTTGAACACCTCTCCTCGGGATGAGCGATTTGTGCAGCGTTCAATCCCAGGGCACTTAAGGACCGGAGGTCGAGGCTGATTCTGGCGGGCCTTTTGCCCCCGGATTCGGCTCCGGCCTCCGGTGCTTCTGTGGCCGCTACCCAGCCCTCGGTGGCAGCCACCCCTACCTACCTCCCTCCCTCCGGTCGGGACTCAACCTCCCGCTTCGGCTCCGGAGGAGAGGGAGGCCGGGAAAGCCAAACGGAGAGAGAAGCACCATAAGCGGCGGGCCGAGGACTCCTCCTCGGCCCCACCCACCAAACCAGCTCCTCCCTCCAGAGCTTCTGGATCACCTCCTCCTCTGCTCCGGTCCCCGTGCTTCTCACTGGGACCTGAGGAGGGGATCTGGTCCCCGTCGAGGTCATCAAGGCGACACTCTAGGTCTGCCTCGGTGGCCTCTTCGAGGTCCACTTTCTGCATGTCAGATGCAGACATGGACCGGATGATGAGGAGGTTCATCCAGGCCCAGCTGCAGATGGGAGTGCTCTTGCCTCCCCCCCCCCCCCCTCCAGGGGGGAGCTCGACCCCATTTTTTGATCCAATCGCTCCTTCTCCGACCCGCTTTCCGGGTTCGGAGCGTTCGGAGCCGAGCCGCGTTGGATCCGGGGGTGGGTTGGAGCAGACAATACTGGTTACTTCGGCTCCGACTGGTCCCTCGAGCTTGTCTGATCTGACCTCTGAGCCGTGGACTGAGCTTCGGATCCGAGGGATTCAGTGCGACTTCGGCTCCATCCTGGTCGGAGCACACGGGTCCTTCGGATCCGATGGTCTCTGCCCCGGGTCCAGTCCCCGCTTAGGATCAGAGAGTCAACTCCCACTCGGATCCGATCGAGGGCGGCTCCCCTTTGGCTTTCGCTGTGGTGGAGAGGGCACTGTTGAGTGCATCCGAGCCTCCGGTTCTGGCTTCGGCTCCCCCCTGCACTCCCTCTCAGCTGGTTCAGGCTCCCATCACCCGGCCTTCGGGGCAGCCTGCTTCAGCGCCTCTGGGTGTTCCTTTGGAACATGACATTGCTGGTGAGACTTCCTCGGACAATCCCCCCTGAGGAGGTTCCTCACAAGGCTAAGTGTAAGAGGAGGCACGTGGACTCCCCAGAGTCCCTTACGGAAGATACAGACTTAAATGAAGGGGAAGGCTCCCCAAGGTCACCCCCCGAGGATGTCTCCTTTGGAGACATCATGGAAATGCTCAGGATTAGGGGAGGGTGGTCTGCCCCCAAGGCTTCTTCTGATGAGTCCGTATTCCTAGAGGCGTTCGAAGCAGGGCCATCTACCTCTTGGGTGTCCCCTCCCCCCGACCCCCTGGTGGACCATCTCCACCAGGGCTTGGAAGGACCCGGACACTGTAGAGCCAGTCCCCAAGCACCCAGATAGGATCCTGAGTACCCCTGCAGAAAGTACCCACTGGAGCAGAGGTCCCACCGTGGATGCCATGTTGGTGGCGGCGGCCACCAAGAGGGAGTTGGCTCAGGAGAGCTCCGTGGTCCACCCACCGAGCAAGGAGTCTTGGGCGATGGACCACCTTGGGAAGCGGGCCTTCAGTTCAGCAACCTTCTCCATGAGGGCACTGAACTATATGGCACACGTCCTCTGAATGCAGCGAGATCTAATAAAAGAATACGCTGCCTCTCCCCCAGAGTCCATGTCGGAAGGGGACAAGCAGCTGTACTCCTCCCAAATGTCCACTCTACGTTCCGTTTCTAACACCTCTATGCGGCTCTTGTCTCACGCCACGGAAGGAGCCGCTAGAGCTGGCGGAGCCGGCCTGGTAATGAGGTGCCAAGCCTGGTTCCGACATTGTGACTTCTCGGAACCCTTTAAGGTGTCATTTCGCGAATGCCCCCTTTGATGGTTCTGCACTGTTTGGCAAAACCGTTCGCGACACTTTAGTCCAGAGCGAGAAAGACTGGAAGACGTTGTCTGCTGTCTGAGTCCGCTTTTGTGCTCCCCAGAGGTCCTTTTCTAAGAACCAAAAGGGTCAGAAGAAGATGTGGTTCCGGAAATCACATCAGTCCCAGTCTGCTCCAGACAACCAGTCCTCTCGTGGCAGAGTAGGACAGGGAGGACGCCGCCCTAGAGGCAGAGGGGGTCCCAGAAATTTTGGGTCCAGAGAACCCTTCTCTGAGAGACCCACGCAGAACCCCTGAGGGGTTGCCCAGCTGCTCCACTCTGGAGGCAGTCAGGGGGGCATCTTTCGAGGCACCTAGCAATGTGGGAGTCCATAACAACAGATCGCTGGGTGCTTCGCATCATATCCAGAGGTTACCAAATTCCCTTTATTGTAACCCCCAAAACCAGAAGCCTCCCCGACGTACCACCCAATCAGAGGGAGGCGGCTGCTACAGAAATTCAGCAGTTTTTACAAGAGTCATCCAACCCGTCCCCCCATATCAGCTCGGATCAGGGTTTTACTCCAGGTTCTTTCTGGTGCCAAAAAAGAAGGGGGACTTGAGGTCCATCCTCGACCTCTCTCTCTTGAACCTGGCAGTACCCAAAGAAAAGTTCCGGATGGTCATGCTACAATCTATTCTCCCCTTGTTATGGGAGAACGACTGGATGTGCTCGATAGTACGCATCCTTGAGGTCTATCACATTCTTGTGGACAGACGCTCCAGGAGGTTCCTCCGCTTCCGGCTGGGAGCCAGTCACTTTTAGTTCAGGGCCCTCCCCTTCAGTCTCACCTCAGCCCCCAGGGTGTTCACCAAAGTCTTGGTGGTTATAGCGGCCCACCTGAGGCTTCAGGGAATTCAGGTCTTTCTGTACCTGGACTACTGACTCCTCATCTCCCCAGCAAGGCATCTGCTCTGTTCAGGCAGGGATTACTTTCTAAATCTTGCTCCACGCCTAGGGTTGACTGTCAACATGGCCAAATCCTCCCGGTCTCCTACACAGGTAATAGATTTCATAGGGGCGAGATTGGATTCCAGACTAATGCTTGCTTTCCTGACTCCCGATCGGCTTCAGAACCTGAGGTTGCATGTTCAGGCCATTCTCCAACTTCCTGCTCCACCGGCGGAATTGATCCTGAGGGCTCTAGGGTCCATGGCGGCAGCAATTTCTCTGCTGCCCCTAGCCCGTCTAAATATGAGGGTCCTGCAGTGGACCCTCCAGGTGCAATGGTCCCTGTCCCGCAACCCCCTGTCCCATCGCATTCCCCTAAGCAGGGCTTGCAGAGGGTCGCTCGTGTGGTGGTTCCAGTCCCTGAGCCATCACACGGGACAACCATTCTCGATGCCTCCCCCCGTCGCCACAGTGACCACGGACGCCTCTCGCCTGGGGTGGGGGGGGGGCACTATTCAGGCAGAACAGTCCAAGGCACGTGGAACGACAGAGACCTCGTTGCATGTCAATGTCCTAGAGATGAAGGCAGTGCTTTTGATGTTGCAGGCACTTCACAGCCTTCTTCCGATTGGGACGATTGCGGTACATACGGACAACATATCAGTTGTCTGGTACATCAACAAACAGGGGGGGACCAGGTCTTATCCTCTCTTTCGCGAGGCCATGAGAGTGTGGGAATGGGCGATATCCACCAACCGCTTTCTCAGTGCAACGCACATTCCGGGACGGTCCACCATCCTAGCAGACAGGCTCAGTCATTCAATTCTGACCCCATACGAATGGTGTCTCAATCCTCTAGTAGCGAAGCAAATATTTGCCCAATGGGGGCATCCCTGTTGCGATCTTTTTGTCTCTCCTTCAAATACCAAATGCAACAGTTACTTCGCTCTAATCCCCCCTCAGCCCCTCAGGGGGAGTCCCCGAGAGACTCTCTAGTACATGGTTGGCCTCCCGGTCTTTTACGCTTACCCTCCATTGCCCATGATGCTGAAACTCTTACAGAAAGCCAGTCGGTTGGGGAGCAAAATGATCCTCATTGCCCCATTCTGGTCTAGTCAAACGTGGTTCCCGCACCTGTGGTCTCATCTGATTCATCCACCCTGGATTCTGGATCCCCTCCTGGATCTCATTACTCACCCTCTGGGTCTTCCAACCCCCAACCTGGTCAACCTCAAGCTGACTGCTTGGTTGCTCCAGTTCCACTCCTGATAAGGACTCCCGGTATCTCCTCACCAGTCAAAGCCATCCTAGTAGGAACAGTAGTAGCAACACACAAACAGTCAACCAGAAGGGTCTATCGGAGTAAGCGGAAACGTTTCTTCATCTGGGCGGAGCACCATCACTTAGATCCTTTCACGGCGCCTCTTACGTCGGTTTTGGATTTTCTAACTACCCTTTTTCATCAGGGGACTAGCTGCTCTACAGTCAAGGTACAACTAGCAGCGATTTCGCATTGTCATGTAGGGCATGAATCGGGCCCTCTAATTACCTCCAAGCTCTGCAAAGCTTTCCTCAAGGGTACCTTCCTTCTCAGACCTCCGGTCAGCGAGGTAGTACCCCCATGGGATTTATCTTTGGTTCTACAGGCCTTGACAAGCCCCCCTTTCGAGCCGGCGGCTACGGTTGATCTTAAATACCTTTCTTGGAAGACGGCCTTCTTGGTGGCCATTACTTCAGCTAAAAGGGTCTCTGAGCTTCAGGCTCTGTTAAACCGCCGTATTTGACCTTCCATCAGGATAGAGTTTACCTCAGGATCATTCCGTCCTTTCTGCCTAAGGTATCTTCGGAAGCTAATATTAATCAATCTGTTCATCTTCCCGTGTTCTTTCCCAACTATCAGAACAAAGGAGCGTACAAACTGCATTCTTTGGATATTCACAGACAATTACGCTTTTATATTCATCGAACTGCTGGTCATAGGCAATCTGACCAGTTTGTCTCCTTTGCCAAAACCAATTTAGGCAAGTCAGTTTCTAAAGTTACCCTGTCACGGTGGATAGCTAGTTGTATCCTCTTGGCATATCAGAGTTCGGGAAGGCCTGCACTTCAGGGAGTCCGCGCTCATTCTACTAGGGCCGTCACTACTTCGGCGGCTTTTAAATCTAGGGTCCCCTTGGATGATATTTGTTCCTCAGCCACTTGGGCTTCATCTCCTACCTTTATCAGCCATTACAAACTGGATGTTGTCTCCAGAGGTAGGGCGTCCTTTGGCTCTGCAGTGCTCCGGAATATTCTTCCATAACGGCCACCCAGGATTCAGGTAGCTGGGGACTCTGTCCCAAAGGTTGCTGACAAATGAAGTGCCTACTTCAGATTAAGAAGTTATGTACTCACCATAACGTTCCATCTGAGTAGGTATCTTCATTTGTCTGCAACCATCCCCCCCTCCTTCCCCCTGACCTATATGATTCTGTTTAGGATCTGTCTTAGATAAGCCCCTTCCGGGGCACAGTAACAGTTGTTATATCGGGCAAACTTGATCTGAGGTCAGTCAGGGTTGGCAGGGGATTGTGCGTAAAGGGAGGAGCTATGAGCTCAGATCTATGCTGTGGTAGAAGTTGCCAGCACGGATCCGAGATCGGATCTGTATCCCAAAGGTTGCAGACAAATGAAGATACCTACTTAGATGGAAACGTTATGGTGAGTACATAACTTCTTAATTTGATAGTTAAATATTTTACTAGTATATCGGGGTATAAATTAAATGAAGCAAAAACAGACTGTAGTAATGACTTGTGCCCCAATGTGTGTGTGGCTTGCTTATTGAACCTTCCCTTTTTGTTTCATAACAGAATGAGATGCTTGGGAATTGATTTGAAATGGGATCTTGTACAAGCAGTTAAGAAATGTGGGAATAAATTATTCAAAAGATTATAAGTAAGATAAGATATTAAGTAAATAGTTATTTATGGACATCGAAAATAATAGTGATTAAGCTGCATTTGGTCCTATTTTTGTTTATGTAAGTCATACTTAATTTAAAAAGATCAGGTGTGGAAGAATACGAAAAAGGAAATTTTCTTTGAGGGGATAACAATAGGGAGTGTGCAGTGAGTGGGAGGGGAGTAACAAAAGAGGGGGGAGAGTGTGCAGTTTGAAAAACTAATAGTGACAAAGGAACAGAGTGGCTTATGACTTCAGATTTGGAGACCGGCTATAAGACCAAGTAGTTTAGATTTAATATGTTTGATTCAGAACTCAAACATGTGCTCAAATAGCAGGAAATGATGGGCATAGTGCCTGATGAGGCAGTAACCGACCCGTGGGCATATGGGCAGATTTAGGATAGGAATAAAAAGAGAATTATAAAACTGTTATGCAAGTGTTTACTTTAAATTAAGACACTGGAAAACAATAAATAAAATAGGCTCAGTCTTGTATATAGAAGAGTAATGGAGCATAAGACTATTAGATTTGAGAAGGCAATATAATATACGATTAAAGTAACATGGCCTAAGTGATTTAAAAAGATTCAGTGAAGGGAAAGGTCTCATCCCTTGATTTTTAAATTGAAAATGGGAATGTTTGCATAAGTATTTATACCCCCCCCCCATCTTGGGGGTGTCCCCACATGTAAAAGGCATGTGTCGATGTGATGGTCCAGATTAAGGTTCTTGAAAACATATGTTTTGAGAATGTACAAAGTTGCCTCAGTACAAAAATGAATTTAATATGCTAAGAACTGTACATGAGAATTTAGTCTTGAGTTGGTGTAAAATAACTTGCTAAAGAGGTGAAAGGATTTCCATCTTTAGTGTTGATAGTGACCAAGAAAGCTGTAGGTATAAAATATAAAACCAAAGATAGACCATGAGAATGTGAGGTTAAAAAAGATGATTACAGAAATTAAAAATGTGGAGCCGAGAGCAAAACCCATAATAGTTAAAATTACTTCATAAAATAGTCCATAATACAAAGTATGAAGTCACTGATCCAGTTTTTAATATAGTGAAAGTAAAACCATGTTCAGGATTTAATTTCATGATCTCAAATTATATTATGAGCAGTTAACTTCTATGGTTGTGTCTGTTTAAGATGCAATGTTAAATCAATCTAGAGCTGTAGACTGGCTGTTTGTGATATGTGAATGTATGTGCTTAATAATGGGAAAGTTACTCCAAGTGAAATGTAAGCACTGATTTTGTCTGATATGAGGCAAGTTTATTATTGTGTAAACTTTTATAAAATAGTTGTTCCAGCAGTTAATGCTGAAATGAGTGCACAGTGCATGGGGTTGCACAGTATGTAAAAATGAAGATGCAGTAATCAGTAAAATGTTGCATTTTATGTAACAAATTTGGTAGGCAGGATTCCCTACTTAACTACTTGTCAGAAAGAGGCTTGAAGCCTTCATCCAATCTGCAAAGTCATCAGTTTCATTGTCTGCCTCTTCCCAGGAGGAAGTAGAAGGGGCATATAACTTTCACCATGAAATGTTACCAAAATCTTTTTTTTTTTTTTTTTCTTCAACCCAAAATCAAATCTTAGCATCAACAATGATTGCTGGGCTGTCTTATAGACTACAGTCTCCTCATCAGTTTGCTTCCTTGCCCTCTTACCTCTCAGTTGTCCAGAGTTTCGCCTCATAAAATCTGTGATGATCTGGCAATTCTATGGGATGATGTGATGATCTGGCAATTCTATGGGATGATGTGATGATCTGGCAATTCTATGGGATGATGTGGTGATCTGGCAATTCTATGGGATGATGTGGTGATCTGGCAATTCTATCGGATGATGTGGTGATCTGGCAATTCTATGGGATGATGTGAGGATTGAAGTCACTAATTAAAGATGCACATTTGTGTTTCAGACTGTATATACATCCGAAAAATGCATGCTAAGGCAAATCCTGTGCTAGGACAAACCCTGTTCTAGCAACTTTCTAAGTTTATAAAAGGAGTATTTAAAGTCTGTCCCTATTTTGGCCCCCCCCCCCCATTCTGTCAGGCTTTGTCCAGCTTTTTTGCGCTAAGAGGTTTGCTTTCCCTGAAAAGAAACTTCTTGGGAAGAAGGCAGAAAGGTGGATGCAGGTGACTTGACTCTGACATCCCATCAGGACGCTAGCATGTACAGCTTGGTAAAACACACTTTTTTTTTTCTTGTATCCACTAGACCATGCATCTGATTTTTCCCAAGGCCTCTGATGAAGCCACTTTGGGAGGCTGTCACAACAAGGGAACAAAGCATGTCCTGTCAAGCAGATAATCTGGGTTTGGCTTCCAGAATAAAACCTTATTCCTGGGAACCTGTTGTCAAAGCACATTTGTGATTTCTGAAGGGCAGGATGGGCTCCTTATCTTTACTTTAGTGAGACATTTTTTCGCTGTAAGATGGAAATTGGACAGTTCTGCAAGACTTCATGGTTGATGGCCACACTGAAAGGACCCAGACAGTAAAAAGACATCTGGGTTGCAGATGCCGGTTGAATCCCCCCCCCCCCCTTTCCTTTCCAATCCTAGGCCATCCTTAATTGCAAATCTTGCAGAACATGTAGCAAAATACATAATCATCTGTATGTAGAATCCTGTCTAGCAAGAGGAGGAAGCAGTACCCTCTTAAAAAGACTGAAGCAGACTGCTCTAACAGTGAGCAAAAAGATCTGGAATACTCTTCAGACATCTTCCTTGTTTTAATTTCTCCAAGTCTTTTGGTTATCTAATACCGTGATGGGAAGGACCCCATTCCCAAGTCAAAGTATGATTTCAATCTTTGATGTTAGCCAGAAGTGCTCTTTGCAGCACCCACAATCTGCCCAGTATTAATTACTCTTGCAATTCATACGGCATTTCATATGTCAGTAACATATCAAAGTACTGTCATAAATTTTTTATAAGACCCATTGCTCCTACTGCTGTTGGAATTGTCTGGGTATCCTTCTTCCAAACTGGCCTCGTTTCTGCCTGCAAATTCTGGTATTTTATGACTTAGTCTCTGTCTGTACATAAGACTTGTAATCACTGGGTGTAGCAATTTCAATGATCAGTGCTACTTTTGTCTTTTCATGGATTACTGTATCTGGTTTTTTCGCATCTGTTTTTTGAACTCTTGGTAATAGTTGATCCCCATGTGATATAAACTTCATTTTCTATAATACTTTGTAGCTCATGTTTCCAGTGGTTCTCAACTTCAATATTATAATGTTTGTAGAGTTCCCAGTGCAAAAATCTTGCCACATTGTCTTTCAGTGTACAGTCCTTCTGCCATTAGTATATCACAACCAGCAATAAGAGGTGTGACTGTTTCTACTTCTATTTTACAAAACCTACAATGTGAAGTTGTTCAATTTCACCATTCATTTTTAACTGATGAGTTCGGAGCTGATCCCTTTGCTCCGGTACGGCCACATGCAAAGCTTGAAGTCTTCCAGTAGCTCGAGGCCAAGCCCCTATCCCATGATGCACTGTGAATTACCTCAGAACTAGTTTGCCACTGCATCTGATCGGAGGTTCCAGTGAAAGCTCGGGCCAGTAAACTTTAAAATTTTCTATTTAGTAGCTTATTATATAGCATTATTAATTTTTTGACATAGGTAGGTAGGTAGCTCATCGCTTCCTTGTAGTTCCCCTTCCCGTGTGTTTATATATATTTACTCTTTAAATATTTGGCCTCGTTTTTTTGGCCTAGTTAACTTTTTGGTCAGTGTGTGTTTGTTTAGATAGCATATTCTATAGCAGTTTTAGTTATAAGAGTGTTTTGGATACTTTTATCTCAGGCTTGTCTGTGTGTGTTTAGAGCCTATTATTTTTACACTAATTTTTGATCTGCATGAGTTTTGATTAGTATCCTGGCGGGCAGATAAGGACAAACATCCCAAGTCTGGTTTTAAAAAATGTCTTGACTGTAATCAAAAAATGTCAGTCACTCATGGGTATGTTACCTGTGTATATTGTTTGGGGGCTGTCCATTTGCAAGAATCTTGTGCTAAATGCCATTCCTTTTCATCCAGGGTTCTGTTGGAGAGAAAAAGGAAATGACACCCTTTTCAAGAGGCTTTGCCTGACCAGGATGTTGCAAGAAAATCTTCTAAGTCCTCCAAGTCATCTGTTGAATCTAAGGACGCCAAACATTCAAAAAAAATCTGATGAGTCTGCAGCATCAGCTCCACAGGATTCAGAGCAGACTGTCTGTCTTTTCTTTTTGGAGCTGGCCCACAGCCTTGGAGTTGGTATCAGAAGTGCCTCAATCACCATTACTCCATTCGGCACCATCTGTTCATTCATCTAGGTAGTCTGTCAGTCTTTCAGATTTGGATATGGATCGATTGGTGCAGAAGCTTCTGCAAGCACCAGGCCTTGCTAAATTGTTGTCTGCTCCAACCCAAGCGGCTTCAGAGCCGAAGACCACTACTCCTCTGAACCATACCAACCCTTCGGAGCCAGAAGGCTCAGACCTGTTGATCATGGAGCCTTTGAGGTCGAGGCCTGTTCCAGTGTCCTCTGCTCCATCCACTCTGAGATCCTCCGTACCGACCGGGGATTCTAGGAACTCTTACACTCTCCAGTTGGATCCAGAAAGGATAGTCAAACCGACTTGGTGCCGACTCTCCCTCTTGGGGCTTCGGCTCGGATGAGCTCTGCTCGTACCTCCGGCTCGGAGCCCACTGCCTCTATGCGGGAGGGTTTGACCGTTTCTGGTCTGTTGACTCCTTCCCATCGGAGCAGTGGTGCCTTCGATGCCATGAAGAGAGCTTGGTCTCCCAAGACATCCTCAACTTCAGGTCTTGCTTCCTCATCCCCTAAAGCGCCCGTCTGCTTCCATGATCCAGGCTAAGCATAGAGACCCAGAGCCCCAGGTAGCCCCACAGGGTGGCCCCTGCTCTTCCGAGATCTCTCCAGAAGCCCCCACTGAGGAGGCTCCTAGGAAGAGATTGTGTAAGAGGAGACACTTGGACTCCCCACAGGAGTCTTTAGCATCTGATACTGACTTGGATGAGTCGGAAGGGTCCCCACGGTCCCCTCTGAGGATATCTCCTTTGCCGAGATACTTGATCCTTAGGCAGAGGGATGATTGCCAGTCCAAAATCCTACTGAGGATGTCGGTTCTCCTGAAAGCTTTCGGGTCTGAACCCTCCACCTCTTGGGTGTCTCCACTGTTAGATAAGCTCATGCAGTTGGATTCTCGAAGGGCATGGGAGTCACCGGATTCTACGGAGCCTGTCCTTAGGAGACCTAACATTTATATCAGCCCCCACTAGACAAAACATTCTTAGCCAAAGGAGTTCCTGTTGATGCCATGGTGGTAGTGGCGGCCACCAAAAAGGGAATGTCTGAGACTTCCTCGTCTGTCCGTCCTAATAGAGAGTCTAGGATTATGGATAGATATGGGAAATGCATGTTCAGTTCAGCAACTTTTGCTCTCTGTTCACTGAATTACTTAACCCATTTTATTAGGTTGCAAAGAGATCTCCTTAAGGAGTTTGGGAGATGCTCTTCAGGGTACAGTAGCTCCAGTAGCCTTATGATAAACTTGCTGCCCAGCTTTCTACCCTAAATTCTATTGTCAACTCATCCATGCGTCTCGCATCCTATGCACCTGATGGAACGCGTAGGGCAGCGGGTACAGGAATTGCTCTCAGAAGACATTCCTGGATGCATTTGTGTTCCTTCGCGGAGCCCTTCAATTCATCCTTCGTGAACACTCCCTTTGATGGCTCATCACTTTTTGGGCCTAAAGAGAAGGAAACCTTGACCAGGTGTGAACAGGAGGTAAAGACTTCTGCCGTCTGAGTCCTTTTTTCCACTCCTACATGACCTTATCCCAAAGGTCAAAGGGGAGGGAAAATGTGGTTCCAGAAAGCCCAAGAAGTCTTTCAGGACACCCGTGGTGATCCCCCCCCCCTCCAGGGGCAGAGGAGGGGGGGATAATGGAAGACGCTGCCCTCGTGGCAGAGGGGGTCTGAAACACCAGGGTGACCGAGATCACTTCTCTGGGCAACCCTACCAGCGCTCCTGAAAGGAGGCCCGACTGTCCTGCTCTGGAGGCAGTTGGGGGTCGCTTATCTTGGTACCCAGACGCCTGGCTAAAAATAACAAAAGACAGCTGGGTACAAAGTATCATTTCCAGAGGGTACTTCATACCATTTGCTGCACCCCCTCCGACCATAAGGAGAATCCCAGACGTTCCACCCAGTTGCAGGGAGCAGGCAACTATAGAGGTCCGAAAGGTGCTAGAAAGAGAGTCATCCAGCCAGTCCCAGCAGGTCAAACAGGATCCGGAACTTACTCAAGATTCTTTTTGGTTCCAAAGAAAACAGGGGACTGGAGACCCATTTTGGACCTCAGCAGACTCCACCAATATGTAAAGAAAGAAGTTCCGGGTGGTCACACTTCAATCTGTACTTCCTTCTTTGGGAAAGACAATTGGATGTGCTCGATAGATCTCAAGGATGCGTACTACCATATAAAGATGGCCATGCCATCCAGAGATCACCTGCATTTCTGGCTGGGAGCTAATCATAATCAGTTTCGAGCCCTGCCCTTTGGTCTCACTACTGCCCCCAGTGTGTTCACCAAATGCATAGCAGTGGTCGCAGCGCATCTGAGGTGTCTAGGATTCCAGGTGTTTCCATACCTAGATGATTGGCTCCTTACCGTCACCACCAGGCATCAACTGATTCAGGCAAGGGAGTACACTCTGTCACTCTGCAATCATCTAGGCATTACAGTCAACTCAGAAAAGTCTGCCTTGTAGCCATCGCAGCATATCGTTTTTATCGGGGCAGAGCTAGACACCTCAACCACCACTCTAAGGCTACCAATGGAAAGAGTCCTTCATCAACATGTCAGCACATTGGCATCAAAAGACAGAGCACCAGCTTCAGAAGTTCTGAAAGTATTGGGTATGATGGCAGTAGCAATCCTAGCCATACCATTAGCAAGAATGCACGTGCGGCTCCTTCAATGGCTGTTGTTCACTCAATGGCCTTACCAGGAACTACCCACGGACCACACAATATTGATTACAAGCTCTTGCAAGAAAGACCCCCAGTGGTGGTTGCCGTCTCCATCACCATAGGACGCCCCTTTGTTCTACCCCCCCCCCCAGTAGCCATTGTGACCACGGACGCTTCCCTGATGGGGTGGGGGGGCATATTCAGGGAATGACTGCCCAAGGCACATGGACCAATCAGGAGACACATTTGCATATCAATATCCTGGAGATGAGTGCAGTACTTTTGGCATTGCAGTACTTCCAGGGCTGTCTTCCTCTAGGAATGATTGCAATTCAGACACAGTATGTCAGTAGTCTGGTGTTTGAGCAAACAAGATCTTACCCCCTTTGCCAAGAAGCCCTCAGAGTTTGGCAGTGGGCTGTTTCCTCCCAGTGCTTTCTGTTGGCAACACACATCCCGGGGAGATCCAACATGATAGCAGACAAACTAAGCAGGGCAATCTTGTTGCCACACAAGTGGTCCCTCAAGAAAGAGATTGCGGACAGGCTTTTCCACAAATGGGGCCAACCTTGCTGCAACCTTTTTGCCAGTCACATCAGCACAAAATGCAGAAGCTACTTTGCCCTGATTTCCCCTCCGGGAGAAGCCCTGAGGGATGCACTCGTACACGATTGGCCCACGGGTCTTCTTTATGCATTTCCACAAGTACCATTGGTACCCAAGTTTCTACAGAAAGCAAAATCCCTGGGAAGGGCCATCAGTCTTATAGCCCCTCATTGACCTTAGCAGATTTGGTTCCTATTCCTTCAACCTCTCCTCTTGGAGGATCCCTAGATTCTGGACCCAGTTCCAGCCCTCCTGACACACCCATCGGGGGACCTTCATCCCTCTCTGCAGTCATTGAAGCTGACAGCTTGGCTGCTCCAATTCCCCTCATAGCCAAGCTTCATAACATTTCCAGTGAGACAAAACAGATCCTTTTGTCTTCTCATAAGTCCTCCACTAGAAAATTATATCTTAGTAAGTGGAAGAGATTTTCCATATGGGCCTCTAAAAATATTGATCCTTATCTAGCCCCCATGACATCATACTAGAATTCTTGACTATGATCCTTAAAGGAGCGGCAGCAGCAACAGTTTGGGTTCAGTTGGCTGCTATTTCCAATTTTCATCTTTGGGTTGACTGCTTAAGTATCATGTCCCACAAGTTATCCAAAGCTTTTCTTAAGGGGACATTTCATATGAGACAACCTGTGAAAACTCCCCATTTTCCATGGAATCTAAATTTTATGCTTTCACGTACAAGTCTCCCTTCGTTTGAACCAGCATCATTTTGTGACCTCAAATATTTGTTGTGGAAAACCATTTTTCTGGTAGCGATTACTTCTGCCCGCAGAGTGTCAGAGCTTCAGGCTTCATCACCTTTGCCTATTTAGCTGCCACTATGCCCTTGCAAAACAGGATTAAAGCTCACTCAACCAGAGCAGTTTCTACATCCTCTGCGTTTTCACCCAAACTTCCCCTCGATAACATTTGTGCAGCAGCCACTTGGTCAAAACCTCCTACCTTTATCACTCCTTACAAAGTTGATAAGGCCTCCAGGGATAGAGTATCCTTTGGCCCAGGGTCCTGACGGATGTACTCCTGTGAGCCACCCGAGATCGATGGTGCTTGGGATTCTACCCATCAGTTAAGAATGAACGACGAGATAGAACAACTTCATATTAAGTTATGTGCTCACCATAATGTTCCATGTGAGTTGTTCATCTCGCCTTCATTCTTACGTCCCTCCCTCCTGGCTGATAGTTGACCTAGATGTTGGTTTCATCCTGGTTGCTCAGTTTCTTCTTCCCTTCTGTAAGGGAATAACTATTATATATGGTTATAGTATACGCAGCAAACAAGATCTGAGTTAATTCACAGTGCATCATGGGATAGGGGCTTCATCGAGCTACTGGAGGACCTCAAGCTTTGCATGTGGCCGTACCAAAGCCGAGGGATCTGCTCCAAACCCATCAGTTAAGAATGAAGACGAGATTAACAACTGACATGGAACGTTATGGTGAGTACATAACTACTTATTTCTGTTTATCCAACACATTCAGTGGACTTTGTACAATGTTTAAAAAAAAAAAAAAATAGTCCACTGTCTTGGGCTGCCAATATTAACCTTTTGTCTTTTGGTTTAATTCATCTCTCCTTAACTATTCCTGTGTTTGATCCCAATCAACATAAGGTTGTTCCAAGAGTTTTCTATACTTGCAACTATATTTATGCATTTTCCACATTTCTTGCCTTCTCATCTGATGCATCACCTTATATATTTTTTGGCACATTCAGTTGCTGCTTCATCTTCCCCATTAGGATGTTATAATGACCTTGAAGACTAGCCTTCTTACTTGTTGAGACTCATGGTAAAATGAAAGAGCCCTTTAAATCAGAGGCAAATGAAGCATCAGAAACGCAGAAAGGATAATTTGATTTACTGTGCCTGGATGTTCCTCAACCTGTTATTCCTCTTGTGTAGGAGGCTTTGAAAGATGTTTCCTTGCCGTCTGGAAGGAATCGGGAACCCAACCCCTTACTAATAAGTTTGTAGGGTCCAAGCGTCCATAAATACTTTTACAGGAATCTTGGAAGATCCATCTGTTGTCAGTGGAGCCACAGAAGGGGGGAATAATTTGTTTTCTTCTCCCTGTTATGTTTCAAATGCAAAGAAGCCAGAGAGCTGGACTAATTTTTAAATATTTACACAGCTTCCACCCTGGCCTTCAAGGTCCTTGGTTTTCGGATGCATACTACAAAATCAAGACTGACTGAGGAAAAGCTAATGATGTCTGATGTGAACCCAAGGGAGAAATTGATGGCCGTTGCCCAGACTGCTAGCCAGATGGCAAAACACTCGTGTAGTTATGATGCTGTGGTTATAGCATCTAAGGCGGCAGCTACAGATTTTTACCCCAAGGGCTATCCCTGGCTGAGGCTATAAATTATTCAGTAGGATATCAAATTGTAGCTTCTCATTACACTTCTAGACAAAGATCTGTTCTTTGGAAAGTATGAAGGTCAACCTTTAAAAATGATGGGCACAGTTATGCAGTGCATTTAAACAGCTTTTTTCACCGCCCTCACACCAAGTTGTGAGATACGCTACTTCTCTTACCAGTCCCTTACTGTCACATTTGGTGTAAAGGTAACCCAAATATGAGAGAACAATGGTCAGTACAAGAAGTGTCAGGGAAACCATAAGGGGAAGCCTGTTGGAGCCACATTGGATCTTCACTGCCCAGATAGCAACCATAACTAATGGATTTTCTCCATTGCTCTGTACTTTATGCCACAAATTCCCAACCCTCATCCCCTTTCAATTTTCACCATCCCAGGATTACAGGAAGGTTTATGGTCTAATTCCAGTAGTAGACAGTCGCATACATCTTGGTCCTACAAAACATTTCCCAGGATTACAAATTACAGTTTGCAAAAAGAGCAAACATAGTAGGGATCTCTCCAATTCTAAAGAAAGAAGAAAAAACGAATTCCACTAATTCTGCATGGAACTTCTGAAATTAGGTTAGTAAAGATGAAAAACCAAGGATTTTGCTCAAAACTTTGCCCTTGACTACCCCTTCTAGATCTGTCAAACTCATCTTCCTCAAGGGTACAGAATTTAACATCTTAACCCTACAGACCCTGAAGGTAACATTAGATCTCAAGGATTTATACCTCTGCATTCCTGTTCACAAGGACCTCTGCTTTCTCAGATTCACAGTAGGGGGTTCTCACTATCAGCTTACCCTTTGCCCTTTGGATTGGCTGCTGCTCCCAAAGTTTATTTTACAAATTGGCTGGCTCTGGTAATTATATGCTACAGAACTTACATGTACAGTGGATATAAAAAGTTTACACACCCCTGTTACAATGCCAGGTTTTTGTGATATAAAAAATGAGACCACAATAAATCATTTCAAAACGTTTCCCACCTTTAATGTGACCTATAACCTGCACAATTCAATTGAAAAATAAATCTGTTAGGGGAAAAATATAAAAAAATAAAAAACCTTCAATAAGCTGGTTGCATAAGTGTGTACACCCTTAAACTAATGCTTTGTTGAAGCACCTTTTGATTTAATTACAGCATTCAGTCTTGAGTACACACCTGCCATCAATTAGAGAGACTCTGATTTAACCCCAAGTAAAGTTCAGCTGCCCTAGTAGAATTTTCCTGACATTTAGTCAGTTGCCTACAACAGCAAAAGCCATGGTTCACCGAGAGCTTGCAAAGCATTAAAGGGATCTCATTGTTGAAAGGTATCAGGAGAAAGATACAAATTTCCACAGCATTGGATATACCATGGAACACAGTGAAGGCAGTCCTCAAAAAGTGAAGAAAGTATGGGACAACAGTGGTGAACTGGACGTCCCTCCAAAATTGATGAAAAGACAAGATGGGAGGCTGCCAAGAGACCTACAGCAACACTGAAGGAGCTGCCAAAAATTCTGGCAAGTACTGGTTGTGTACTGCATGTGACAACAATCTCCCGTATTCTCCATATGTCTGGGCTGTGGGGTAGGGTTGCAAGACTGAAGGCTTTTCTTGCACACAAAAACATCCAGGCCCAGCTAAAATTTGCAAAACAATACATAGTCTCTTAAAAGCATGTGAGAAAATGTGTTATGGTTTGAGACCAAGGTTGAACTTTTTGGCCACAAATCCAAAAGGTATGTTTGGTACAAAAACAACACTTTGCATCACCGAAAGAACACCATCCCTACGGTGAAGCATGGTGGTGGCAGTATCATGCTTTGGGGTTGCTTTTCTTCAGCTGGAACTGGGTCTTTAGTCAAGGTGGAGGGAATTATGAACAGTTCCAAATGCCAGTCACTTTTGGCCCAAAAGTTTCAGGCGTCTGCTAGAAAGCTAAAGATGAAGAGGAATTTTGCCTTTCAACATGACAATGACCCCAAGCATACATCCCGATCAACAAAAGAATGGCTTCACCAGAAGAAAATTAAAGTTTTGGAATGGCCCAGCCAGAGGCCAGACCTAAATCCAATAGAAAATCTGTGGGGTGACCTGAAGAGGGCTGTGCACAAGAGATGCCATCACAATCTGACAGAATTGGAGTGCTTTTACAAGTAAGAGTGGGCAAATATTGCAAAGTCAAGATGTGCCATGCTGAATCCTACCCAAGAAGACTGAATGCCCTAATTAAATCAAGATGTGCTTCAGCAAAGTATTAGTTTAAGGGTGTGCACACTTATGCAACCAGCTTATTTTACGCCTTTATTTTTTGTACTTTTTCCCCCCAACAGATTTGTTTTTCAATTGAGTTGTACAGGTTATATTAAAGGTTATTAAAGGTGGGAAAAGTTTTGAAATGATTTATTGTGGTCTCATTTTTTTATATCACAGAAACCTGGCATTTTATCAGGGGTGTGTAAACTTTTTATATCCACTGTATGAGGATGACTGTAGCATTTAGGCACCTTCCCAAGAGAAAGTAGAAGGGGTGCTTAACTTCACCATGAAATGTTACCAAAGTCTTTGGTTTCCCTTCAGACCAAAATCATATCTTACTCCATCCTCAACAATGATTGCTGGGATGTCTTAGAGACTTCAGCTGCTAGAAGGTAGTAATCCCCGCAATAGAAAGTGGAACATTAGGAAGACTTCTTCCTTAGTCTACCATTGCAAGGAAAGGCGTCTACTAATGAATGACTCAGAGCTGTGGAATGTATGGCTTCAATCATCGCTGGCTGCATTATACTTGAGGAGAATCCAGTGATATAAGATATGTCTGGAACCAACAGTGCTAGTCCTTGGAAGAAGTGATTCACTTTTACCCTGCATATCCAAGGAGCTGAAATTGTGACTCGCCCAAGTTTTGCTGAATTTGGGAGCTCTTTTTATTCAGCAGCTCTCAAATCAGAAGCTAGCCACAGCTGCTTCAGACTTGACTTGGGGAAGCATAAGGATAACAAAGTCCAAGACTTGTGGAGTGCAACCCATAGGAAGAAACATTAATTGGAAGGAGATGATGGCCTTGATTCAGGTATTTAAGACATTTATTTCAGTATGGAAGGACAGATGCAGCCGTTGTTACATCAGTAAGCAGAGAGGGACACTATCTTCTCCTCTTTGCAGTCTAGCAGTGAATGCCTGAGTCCTAAAACTTCAGTTTCAGATAATCCTAAAGGGAGTCTACCCCCCCCCCACATCAGAATACAGTGGCTGAGCAACTAATCGGGTTAAAATCAGACCTACATGAAATGTCTGTCTTCAGATGGTACTCAGGTGGGTCGCCCCAGATATAGACCTGTTTGCATTCCCCGACAGCTGCAAAAACTCTGCATGAAAGTAACCCAGTAAGGAGATTTGATGCTGGATGCCATCTCTGTCAAATGAGGATAGGTGTCTTCTTGTGTGCATTCCCTCTGAGCTGCCCTGTCCCTGTGAGTGATCCAAAAGGTAAAAGAATTGAAGAAAAGGTAAAGGTACCATTTAACACCCTTTTGGCTGTCATAGCAGTGGTTTACCCTCCTCATAGACAAGTCCAGGGGGAACAGCATTTCACTGTCATTACTAGTGGGCCGCCTATCTCAGAATGAAGGGACTGCCATGCACACCAATGTGGGAACATTGCAGATCATAGTTTGGATTGTCCGAACTTTTAGCCTTCAGATGTAATTCATAGAAGATGCGCTCAACTTTAATTCTAGAAAGGCAGCTAGTACAAAATCCTTTAAGTGGAGGGAATTGGGATGCTAGTGCTCCTGTATTATCCATGATATTCTAGTACATAAGTGAGCTTTTCCATGCACAATTTGCTTGTGCTTACCTTAAAGTGCTATTTCTGCCATTTCAGTCTCCCTGGTGGTTGGTCCTGCCTTGACATATCTCCTCTATCAGTTACAATTGAGACCACTAAGAAAAATGTATCCTCCTTGAAACTTGTTATATCCTTGAAAAACAGACCAAGCCACCATTTGAAGATGTATCCACAGCCTACCAAATGGACTACTTTCTATCACCTCGACAAGGAGGGTGTCCAGAAATCCAAGCACTGATGTCCAAAGAGTCCTGTTTAGTTTTTATGCAAGGATGGAATGAGTCTTGAAACAAACGTCTTCATTAAGCCAAAGGCAGTGGTGGAACTTTCTCTGTCAAGCTGTCGTTTTCACCAGCCCATAAAGCAAGGGAGTAAGAGTACTATATTCTGGGTATGCACAGACAACAGAGATGTTTGCTTAGAACCAAAAATATTAACATTTCCAAACAATTTTCTCATTTACTACAGTAAGGAAAGGAAAGACTGTGTCAAAACAATTTCTAAACATCTGGATCACTGCTGCTTGTTCTGCTATTACTTCCAGGGTAAGGAGTCTGTTAATTCATAGTAGCAGTAGGGGCACATCTCTAGCTCTGGTTTCCCTAACAAAGCATATGACATTTGGAAGACATAAATTGAAAGGTGAATATTTAATAGCACCCAGTGAAAGTGTAGATTCATTTGAGGACCTGGGTATATGGGTAGATCCAGCTTTGAGTTTTTCTAATCATGTCAGTCAATTGGTTAATGATTGTTACAGAACTGCAGATTGTATAAAAAGATTTATAAAGTCTAGGAAATCAGAAATGATGAGTTCACAGTTTAGTTACATTGGCCCCAAACTTGAGTATGGAATAATAGTATGGAAACCTTGTAAGAAAATAAGTATGAGTAAACAGGAAAGTGTATAGCGGGAATATACCAAGAGCACCTGTGGATGTGAAAATTTAAGTTATGAAAGACTAAAATATCTGAACTTGTAGAGTTTTATAGATATTTAAGAGGAGATCTTGTTCATGTATATAGGGGATTAAGAGAAAACTCTGGGAATGTTTGGGGTTATCAAAAAGTACTAGGTTGTCTGACTATGTAGAAGATTCGATAGGATGAGAAGTGTATTAATTGGTTCGCTGAGATAGCAGCTAATGCATGGAACAGACTACTAAATTACATTAAAGCAAGTAGTAGTTTAGATATTTTTAAGAACAGTCTGGATGCTTACTATGGGAACAAGTGTTTTGGTAGACTAGAAGAGCATTAATGCCCATGCTTTTGAAATTTTGTATGCATGTATGGGGAGCCCCACTACAGTCTGTTCAGGACGACTGTTACTGGGCATCTGTTCACACTGTCGTTAAGCATTCCAAGGTGGACATCTTTCAGTGTAGGTTTACTACAGCCACACTGCAGGATATCCTGTAGTGCAGCCATTCCATTCCATCTACTTCCTTTGCATGTCAGAGGTCTGGGAACTGTGCCAGTAGTCTGGACTGCAGCAACAACTCTGGAAGTTGACTTACATTTGTCCCTTCTGCAATGCAAGCCGCAGTAGTCAGGACAGCTGCAACAGCGACCGTTAATCTGCTGCTGTTGTAGATTCTAGTTTTTTTTTTTTCTTTATTTCGTCTTCAGGACCTGTTACCTTTAGCACACTTGTGCTTAAGATACTGCATTGAGAGTCTGATGTCTTTCTGTCCCTGAAGATTTTCTGATTTATGATTTAATCTGTTTGCAAGATCCATCAAGGAGAGATGTTCTTTTAGATTATGTGATACAATAACATTAACAGAACTCTAAACAGTGGCAAAACTAGTATTGGGCACAAGATGCTCTGTGATGGCTGCCACATTCCCTTCCAACTTCAACCTGTTGAAGTTTCCCCTTTGCTCAGTCTCAAATGTTAATATTTCTGCTATGTTGGTAAATATGTGCTTGTGTATTTACTTGAAGTGCTGGTGTTGCATCTTCATTGCTGTATCTTGATTTGTAGGAAGTGTGTGCAGTCATTGGCTGGTAATGAACTGGGTGGGCTCTGGTGCTAAATACACTTATGTAGTCTACTTAGATATTGAGGTTGCCAACAGTGTGTACATGAGCCTTGACCAAGGAGATCTGTAAGAAAAAAATGCAGTAGTGCCTGATGGGGAGGATGAATCCAGCTGTAGGAACTGTTAAGGAGAGTACCCTTGTAGCTCTGAGTTTGTGCTATATTTATTATACTTTATTACAGCTCTGTTGTCTTTGGATGTTTCACATTCTAGAGTAGTTAACAGACTTTACAACAGATGTAGAGCAGGCCTAAAATAGAATTGCAAACTGTGAATATTGCAAGCCATGTAGTAGTGGCTGGCAATATTTTTAAATGAAACTATTGACAGAGTTTGTTTGTGAACCTTTGTTTCTTGTGGAATTTTTTTCTTCACCGGTAGTGGTGTCAGGAAGCTTTTGTATACAACAAAGTACTGCAATTCTGTGTCAGATTTTGACATGGGGACAGATTCAGGCTTAGGATGTGCCATTGGAGCGGATTCTTTGTAAGCAGAATCTGTCCAGATAAATATAATTTACTAGATTACATGAATTTTTAAATGATGTGGGAGCAACCTGTTGTCCCACAGGCTGGGTCAGTTTGTCTGGGAAAGGATGGTATAAAGAGGGGAAAATTGTGCTGAAAATTAATGCTTGTGATGATGGATTTAATGATTAATTTGCTGTGGTCTGCTTTTGCCCTGTGCATGTATGCTTAGGTTGCTTACTTGAAACTCTGTTTAAAAGAAAAAAAAAATACGAGGTGTCATGCATTAACATATGATATAATGTTTTGCAGCCTGCTATTTGTGGTTACAGGGGCTGAACTGTGCAAAGAATACCTTTTCAAAAAATATTAAGAACTGTCAATGAGGCTTTTCTTTGTGATTTCATTTAGTCAGACGTGCAGCAGCCCTGTGTCACATTGCATTTGGAAGTATGGTATAACCAGTGGGTTTCTGAATGTTGCACTTAATCAAGTGCCTGTTTTGTGTCAGTTCAGCCTACGCAAGTAGCTCTTTGCAGAACAGGCTTATTTTTAGCATGCTAATGTCATCATTTTAAATATAATTGTACCTTTACAAACATGGTAGTGCTCACATTAAACGACACTGAAGAAGGTTAATTAGGTATTTGTGTATAATGTTTTTTTTATCAAAGCGTTGGTTAGATGTTTGTTGCTCGGGTATGTAAATTTTTTTATTTGACAGTGGTGTACTTTTAAAACTCTGATTTTATATACATTTGTACAAAAGGGATTTTTTTTAACAGGGATTCACTGTTTATAAGAACTTTTAGTTGAAACCAAGAGTGTTAAGTAATATGCAGAACTGTTGCCCAGTTTTAAATGTTATGTTGCATTAGTGTTTAAAGTTTAAAAAGTGTCCTGCTCCTTAAAATATAAAATAAAATTAACTATGTTCAGTAAAAGAGAAATAGTTTGCTGTGCATTAAATAGGAGGGGCTGTATTTGTACAAAAATGCTAAAAGAAAACCTTAACTGAGAGTGGAACTAATAACCCAGTAAACTACCATCAATGTCACTTTGAGTAAAACTTTTTTGTATAATGAAATGTTTAAGTCAGGATGGTCAAATATAAATTCAAGTCAAGAACGGAATGGTACATATTGTAAAATACATATGTAGTGATATCCTACTTTTGGGAGTGTTGCATTGATTTGGTATAAGCACAGCAGTTACATACATGCATAATCCATTTCCACGCGTGTGCAAAGAGTGGAAGCTGAACAAATAATACTGTTGGGGTGAAACTGGTGTGGCATAAATTCTGGAGAGGATTCCTAGACAAGTTGCGTAGTACACGGTGCACGTTTGTGAAAGTGACTGTTGTGAACAGACTGGCACAAATTAGTAACGATTGATTAGTCCCTTGTCATGCATCAGTTTTAGACCAAATGTACAACAGCATAGGATTTCATAGTGACCTGTAAATGAAACTGGTTAGGGAAATGAGGCACTGATATTAAAATGCAAGTAAGGTAAGGAAGTGAGGTCCTAATGATATTAAAATGATTTGAAGAGGGCATAGTTGAGTTTCTGTGGTTGCAGTTGCACAGCTATTTGTCCGATTGTAAAAGCAAACATGCCGAATATTTGGTTCTTGCATATAGCAAGAACACTGAATCTTGCAGCAGCATACTATAGTTGTTAACATTTCCAGTTCTTGACAGTATGTGCATGATGCTGTTGATGCTAATGTAAAAGTTTTCTTCAGTGGTTTTTACTACACGATAATAGAAAAATTATAATTCTGTAAAATGCCAAGTGTAGTGTACAACACATGCAGGATCATAACTAAATGTCTCCACTTAGTACCTAGGCAGTTCACATGTGGTGCATATCTCGCCAATGACACTGCTTCCTCTATACTGGAATTCTGCTTGGCATTCTAGGTGGTAAATGCAGGTACTGTGGCTAATGTGAAACAATACAAATACTTTAAGTGTGTTTATAGGTAGTAGCACTCCACACTCAGTTGTAGGTAATGCTAGATATCTGCTGCAGCCCTAGCTTATGACACTTGTCTGTGTTTGGCTGAAAAACTGCAGAATACTATAAATGCTGAATGCTTCTTGTGCCTTAACGTGTTTGGCCAACTGAAAGTTCATTGTTTGTTTCGACATATTGGGTGGAGACACTTTAGAATGAGACAGCCACAGCTGTAAGATAGTCTTGTAATTTTAACATTGTTGTGAGGAGACAAGCCAGGTAGCCCCAGGATTCCTGTGCATTCTGTGTGCACACAGTCTGCATGGAATGCACATCAGCACTAATTAATGTGATGGAGCAACCCCCCCCCCCCCCAGGTTGCAGCAGAGGCAGCACACAGCACTGCAGGTGAA